>NC_061862.1:74718091-74857115 GCF_907164915.1 Impatiens glandulifera | reverse complement strand
GGTTAGGGTTACCCAAATTACCCAAATTATATAAATTTAGTTTAATTCTATATTATTAATCCAATATAAACTAATCATCTTCCAACTTTAAGTCGAACACGTTTTTGACATGTTTAACATATTTTTCATACGTTTAACACGTTTTCCATACATCTAACACGTTTTAAACATATTTAACACGTTAACACGTTTTTGATAAGTTTAACACGATTTTCACGTTTTTGGCACGTTTAACACGTTTTAAACATATTTAACACATTTTTGATAAGTTTAACACGATTTTCACGTTTTTGGCACGTTTAACACGTTTTTGACATTTTAACACGTTTTTGATATGTTTAACACGTTTTTTACACGTTTTTAATATTTATATCACATTTTCACACTTAAAACATGTTTTTCACACGTTTAACACGTTTTTACGTTTTTGGCACGTTTAACAAGTTTTTGACATGTTTAACACGTTTTCATACTAATAACATGTTTTTGTCACGTTTAAGACATGTTTAATACGTTCAACGCGTTTTTGACAAATTAAACACGTTTTTTTGCGTTTTTAGCACGTTTAACACATTTTTAACATAACTAACACGTTAACACGTTTTTGATAAGTTTAATACGATTTTCACATTTTTGGCACGTTTAACACGTTTTTAACATTTTAACACGTTTTTGATATGCTTAACACGTTTTCACACGTTTAACACGTGTTTCACACATTTATATGTTTTTTTAACGTTTTTGGCATGTTTAACACATTTTTGACATATTTGACACGTTTTTCACACATTAACACGTTTTTCACATTTTGGTACGTTTAATACGTTTTTGACATGTTTAACACGTTTTTCACATTCTTAACACGTTTAACATGTTTGTAACATGTTTAATACGTTTGTAACATGTTTAACACGTTTTCACGTTTTTGGCACGTTTAACACGTTTTCACGTTTTTGGCATGTTTAACACGTTTTTGACATTTTAACACATTTTACACATTTAACATATTTTTTTGCACGTTAACACGATTTGACAAGTTTTAACACGTTTTTGTCACGTTTAACACGTTTTTGGCGTTTTTGACACGTTTAATATATTTTTCACACGTTTGACATTAAACATGTGAAAACGTATTAAACGTGTCAAAAATGTGAAAAACATGTTAAACGTGTCAAAAACGTGTTAAACATATCAAAATATGCCAAAAGCGTGGAAAAAGTGTTATACGTGCCAAAAACGTGCAATATGTGTCAAAACGTGTTAAACGTGCCAAAACGTGAAAAACGTGTGAAAACATGTTAAACATGTTACAAACTTGTTAAACGTGTTAATAATGTGAAAAACGTGAAAAAAAAAGGGTTAAACATGTCAAAACGTGTTAAACGTGCCAAAAACGTGAAAAATGTGTCAAAATGTGTCAAAATATGTTAAATGTGTCGTAATCGTGAAAAATGTGTCTAACGTGTTAAAAACGTGTTAAACATGTCAAAACATGAAAATAGTGTCCAACGTGTCAAATGTGTTAAACGTGTTGAATGTGTGAAAAACGTATTAAACGTGTCGAAAACGTATTAAACGTGTCGAAAACGTGCAAAACGTATCAAAAACGTGTTAAACGTCTCAAAACGTGGAAAACGTGTTAAACGTGTCAAAACGTGTTAAACGTGTCAAAACGTGTTAAACGTGCCAAAAATGTGAAAAACGCGTGAAACGTGTCAACAATGTAAAAAACATATTAAACGTGTTAAACGTGTCAAAACATGTCAAAAACGTGGAAAACGTGTTAAACGTGTCAAAACGTGCCAAAAACATGTGAAACGTGTCAAAAATGTGAAAAACATGTTAAACGTGTCAAAATATGTTAAACGTGTTAAAACGTGTTAAACGTGCCAAAAATGTGAAAAACATGTTAAACGTGTCAAAATATGTTAAACGTGTCAAAACATGTTAAACGTGTCAAAATATGTTAAACGTGTCAAAATATGTTAAACGTGTCAAAACGTGCCAAAAACGTGTGAAACGTGTCAAAAATGTGAAAAACATATTAAATGTGTCAAAATATGTTAAACGTGTTAAAACGTGTTAAACGTGCCAAAAATATGTCAAAATGTGTTAAACGTGTCGAAAACGTGAAAAAACGTGTCAAAATGTGTCAAACGTGTCAAAAATGTGTTAAATGTGCCAAAAACGTGTTAAACGTGTGAAAAACGTATTAAAAATGTCAAAAAACGTGAAAAACGTGTTAAACGAATAATAATGTGTTAAATGTGTCAAATACGTGTGAAAAATAAAAATAAAATAATTTGGGTTACCCAACCCATACTCAACCCAACCCATACCCAACCCATATTAATAAATAATATGGGTTGAATTATGGGTTGGGTAAATTTAATTTGGGTTGAATATGGGTTGGGTAATACGGGTTGGGTTTACCCGTTTGCTCACCCCTAGTTGCTAGGTGGGTGAAAAGAAGGTAAGAGTCTACGGGATAGTTCTTAAAAGTATGGAGATATGTTAGGAATAATTGTCTAGTATACAAATTGGACTATTTGCGATAAATGGGGATACGATAACTTGGGCTATTTGTAATAAATTGAGCTCTAATTTAATAATTTATTTAACTATTTTGTTTACTCAATTGGTTAGAATCAAGCATACAAATTATATATATATATATATATATATATATATATATATATTATCTAAATAAATCAAGAGATAATAAATAATATTTCCTTAAATTTTATTTTAATCCTTTATTTTTTTCTTTTAAAATTATAGTATAATTTTATTAATCTAATAACAAAATAATTTGAAAAATATTTCTGAATATACTTAATACCCTATCTATGTAATCTATAACCAATTAGTTAATTTTATATTAATCAAAAATATTTTTTATATTCATAAAAAAATATATATATATATTTTTATTTATCTCTCTTAATATATATATATATAAAGATAAAGATAAAGATAAAGATAAAGATAAAGATAAAGATAAAGATAAATATAAAGATAAATATATATATATATATATATAAATTTATAAAATATTGACTATATTAATATTATACTAATTAAGTTTGACTATGTAATTAAATGAAAATGAATAACACGAAAACTCTAATAAAACATAATTTTTTTACATTTGCAACTAAATTATCATAAAAGTTTCAATAATCACAACAAATTCTAGTTTTATATATTTTACGTTACATTATAATCTGGAATATATATAATAATAATAACCCTTAGTTATTCTATAAAATATTTATTAATTTATTTATTTAAAAAAAATACAACGTATTTAATGAAGAAAATTATGTAAAAGTTAACTTATTTTTTATCTTTTATTTTATTTTTTATAAACGCTGTTGTTACCATTTTGTGACTAAACATGAGAAGTATCATTCTCTACTTATAAAAATTTGCCTACTTGAAAGACGTAATTAAAAAAAGGATTTACGAATTAATTTAGTTTTTTTTATCTTTTATTTAAAAAAATTATAAACAACTTTCAGGAATCATATATATGTGATCGCGTGTTAATTTCTTCATTATTGACGTATTTTAACAATTTTAACGACATGTATCATTATAATAATTTATAACATTAATTTTATAATTTGAGATTTCACACAAATACATTTAAATTAGTCGAGTTTTTTTTTTTATTTTAAAACATTTTAATTGGTTCTTGACAACCTATTTATACCTAGGTCAGACGACTTTCTAAGTGAGTCATTTTTACAAAATTCGAGAGGATTACCGGGACTTAATAAAATGTCGACGAACTAAAAATTGAATTTTGTTCGATTTGGTTCCTCGTCTCTTCCACAAGTCTCGAAAGGAAAATATATAACATGTTATAAATTATTGAGTTCTAAACATGTTTTGAAAGATCAATTTTAAAGACGTACACACATAATTAAAAATAGATTAATCGTAAATATTAAAGTACATCAAGTATATCAAGTATTAATATATTGTATGATGTTAATTGTTTCATTAAAATAACAAAACTATGCTTTTTTATTCTTTTATGTTATTTTTTATTAATTTTTTGATTATAAAATATTTTGAATGTGTGAACCTCATGATAGGCTCCCCTCCGTAGCTTAGCACGCATCGGGTGACGCGTGACAATATGGGGGAACATATCGCGGGGTGACTCGAGGTTTGAAGATTTTTATCTTGGTTTGCAGGCCAAACATTTTTTAAAAATGAAACATTTAATTTTTAAAAGATTTTGATAGTACAAACCATTGTAAAATTAATCATGTAAAAGTAATTAATTTTGGATTCAAATTTTATTAATATGGGGACTTGTTGTAATCAAATGATAATTTGATTCGAAACCCGGTTTTAAATTAATTAAACATAATTAGTTTAATAAACCACATATTTGAAAATAGAAGCTAATTGATTTTAGAAAAAAACAATAAAATATCTGTGTATAAACGGGTTATATACAAGAGTTTTTATTAGGGGTTTAGAGTTTGGTTACGCTCGGGAAAGACTTCCGCGTTATGTCCTCCGCGTCCGTCAAAGGATGATTTAAATTTTCAAAGATTCTGACTATTTTAAAGATTTGTTTATAACATTTTATTCCATTTTAGTAGTATAGGGTCCTAAACAAGGATAGGTTTAGATGAAATAAATAATTGTACAAAATTATTAAAAGAGGTGTGTACCTGTTACGCTGATATCAAGTTAACAAAACCTGAAAACGTTAGAAGAAAGTATTAGAATTTAAAAATAAATTCATCGGGGTCTTAGTTGAAAATATTTGTTTTTGGGAGACATACTGAAAATATTTTATTTTTTGATATTGAGAAATCATTTAAAAATGGAACGGAGTTTCTAAAATTATAAAAATAATTTTGGGTTTTAAAAAAGTGGAACCAAATAGGCCTTAAGATCAAAATCTTAGGGATTGGGTCCATTTAGATTGATTTGGGCTCAGTCGGGAAGCTCGGTCCCACACTTGGGCTACTTGATTAAGGTCCTAGGTCTTAGGTTAGGGTCCTAGGTCTAGGGTCAAGAGAAGGCTCGGTCCTAGGTCTAAGGTTAGGGTTTACCAGTCCTAGGTCAAGTTAGGACTTGGTCCTAGGGTTAGAAACATCGGTCTTAGGCTAAGGGAGGGCTTTGTCCTAAGTCTAGGGTTAGGGTTTTGTTTACCAGTCCTAGGTCAAATTAGGGTTTGGTCCGAGGATTAGAAACATCGTTCCTAGACTAAGAGGAGGGCTCGGTCCTAAGTTGAAAAACTCGGTCGGGTTCCTCAGTCTTAGGATTCGGTCATTCCTCAAGAACACTGGTCCTGATCCTCGGTCGGAGGCTAAGTTTTCTCGGTCTTAGGTTTTGACCCAGGTTCATTTTCTCGGTCCCAGCTGAAGAACATGACCGAGGCTTACTGGTCTTAGGCTAAAGCCTTAGGACCGCGTGTTCTTATTTTGGTCAAAATTTTAGAAGGGTATAACTTTTAATTCAGATCACGGAACCATGATCTGTAAGCTATAATTAGTTCATATAATCATGAAGAACAAAAGCCCTAACATAAATCACGATTATTGGATCTTTATAAAATTAATTTTAAAACACCATTTTTAGGTTAAATTTTGGGAATTTTCAAATTAGGCCATTTCAAGGTTGTTCCATTAGATTTGAAATGATGAATATAATTGAACACAACCAATAAAAGAACATCATTCAAGCATTAAAACATTTTTTGAAGATTGAATTAAAATTCAAAAATTTTCAAAAACACAGTTTAATCAAACATGATCGAAACGATGTTACAGTTGTTTGGAAATCATCATAACATATTAAAAAAGATGTATAGCAACTAATTGAATAAAAAAATTCAGATTAAACTCAAGAACACAAAATTTAACAAAATTCAGTTTTGAAGCTTAATTTTCAAAAAAATTGATTAAAATTGATTTGATCTGATTTCTTTTAACATAAAGTTTATACATGATATATAAAATGATTTTAAACAAAGAAATCATATAACTCAAGAACAGACCAAACCCGATCAAACTAGAAAAGTTTGAAAAAAAATTCAAACTTTCAATTACAAATCGATATATAGAGGCTATGGATTCATACCAACAGCTGGAGAACACTCCTTAGGTGTGTTGGAAGCTATCTAGAAGTCTGGATCGAAGCTGGAATCGCTAGAGAAGGTTTTGAAAAAAATAAGTTATTGGCTAGAATCTTCAAACTTTGATTCTTGTTGTAATTGTTCGATGATTGTTTGATGTTTTGGTGTAGAAACCATTGGAGACTATTTATAGTAGAGGTAGGTCAGTTGAGGAAGGGCAATTCAAGTCAAATTGACCTCCAACGAACTTATCCCTAATTTCTTATCAATTCATGGCAGCCTACTTCTAGGTCAAGGTGTCTAACCTAGGTATAGAGTTATTGTAGATAAGGATAAGACAAACACGTTGGTGAAGAAATCAGAGGATAAGGTGGAGAAATGACAAAGCTAGGGCTTTTTGGCATAAACGTGGCGACAATGATCGCGAATCCGGCGAGCTTCTGATCTCGGCGAGAAAGACGACCGAAACGATGTCGTTTCGCCTAACGAGACACAGTGTTCTGTTGCGTTCCGTCCGCGATCAACGTCTTTGACTAACGGGGTTAGTCCATCCCGTTAGTTGTTCTGGTGTAGGCAGGCGCGCACGGCTTCATTGCATCCAGTTGTGTAGCGCGTTCATGGGCGTTGGATGATGCCTGGACGCTCATCTGATGACCCACGTTTTGCTGCAAAAATTAAAAATAATTCATGTTACATTGGATTATCAGATTTAATTTTTATAAAAGGTTTATTTGAAATTGATTTTTAATCCTTTTTTCACATTTTTCTTTATCGAAAATTTCTCAAAAAAAAATTTCTATCAACATAATAAAAATTATATTCATATTTTTATTTTTTTTTAGAATTTTGGGGTATATATTTATTTGTTTTTAAGTCATAAATTACACATAATTCATGATTAAATCATAATTAAATATTTTAAACCTCTTCTTTGGTTTAATTTGAGTAAAATAAATACAATATTTTAACTTCAAATTATTTTTTAATTTTTGAATATTTTTCTTAATTAGGGTTTAATTATCACAATAGTTAATCCTTAATTAAATTTTAATTCATTTTTTAAAGTTATTTTAAATATAAAAATTCAAAATATTATTTTAATATTATTAAAAATAATAATATTATTTAAAAATTAGGATAGATCAAAATTTTCTAATATAATTTTTTTTTATGATGATTTATGATTGATTTCATTGATTTGTGGTTAATGATAAAGCCCATTACAAAAATCAAAAAAAAAAATTATATATATGCCCAATACAAATTTTGGATAATAATATAAATTAGTATATTTGATTCGATATATTGTAGATTCCAAAATTTAAGGAATTTTTGACTATTTATGTACTGAAGAAAATAAAAATAAAAACTTGATTTTCACCATTATGGAAATAAAATTATTAGAATATTATTAGTTAATTGATTAACAAGAAACAAAGTCAAAACTATTTTCCTTTTATATCTACCATGATTCAATAAAGAAGAAAACTAGAGAACTACCATTCAATTTATTGTTTGTAAGAACCATTAAAGAAGAGGGAAGAACACAAGGTTTTAACTATTTTTTTCTCAAATTTTATTTTGATCTTCATATATGTATTTTGTCCTCTTAAATTAATTAAATATTTGTGCAGATGGGACGAGCTAAATTGAATATGCATCTCATAAGTGGTGAGAAAGCTAGATTAACAACTTTTCAAAAAAGGAAGAAGGGTTTGATGAAGAAAGCCTATGAGCTCCAAACTCTTTGCTCAGTTGATGTTTGTTTAATCATATACCATCCGGAAACAAGTGAATCCCTCTCGAAGCATCCTGAAATATGGCCTTCAGACAACGAAAAGGTTGGAAGGATGATCGAGTCCTACAATAGACAACCGATTGACGATCAGAAGAGAAGGACCAATGACTTGTTGTTTTACTTCGAGGACCGCAACAAGAAAGTTGAGGATACACTTATAAAGTTGAGAAAGAAGAACAACGAGATTCTATATCCGACGTGGGGGGAAAGGTACTTAAATTTTAGCGAGGATGAATTGAGGAATATAGCTAGTGTCTTGCAAAACAAGTTTGATGAAGTTAGGGTTAAGGTTAACATGTTGAAGAATATCGATGAAAATAATGGTCATAACTCTCACCAACTTGGATTTATTACACAAGACCAATCTTCTCCCTACCTCATGAACGAAGCCATGTTAGGGTTTTTCCGTGATTCCCTGAACTACATGACACCACCAACAATGATGCTAAACAACAACAATGATTATTATGTTAACGGTGACAAGGGGTATGGCCAAAGTTTTTGTAACCAAACCGATAACTTCTCTTCAGCTTATTCCTATACAAATCCTCAGACAATACCTTATCCGATGGAAAACAAGATGATGGTTAGTCCTGATGTTTATTGTTCTCCTTTAGGGTACCCTGGTCCAACAATGCCACAAATGTTGGAGACAAGTTTTATGCCATGTGGGTCTTTTCAAGGGTATAATATGGAACTTGCACCTCCCATTAATAACAACGGGTATAGTAATGTCATGAATGGTTGTTACTATGGGAGCAGTAGCAATGGATCACGATTTGAAAACTGAAGAGGTCTAGTACAAAATTACTTAGTCTGCTATTAATTTCCTCTATTGGGTTTCTTATTTGCATTTAAACTTTAGTTTTTGTTTTAAATTATTATATTGGTTCGTTGTCTTTACGACATCTAACTAACGTTTATTAGAAAATTAAAAGTTATTGGTTGATATTTTGTGTGTGTTAATTTGTCCTATTTTACTTGTTTTTTTCTCATAAAATAACGATTCTATAATAAACAAAAACATAAAAAAAAAATCAACCATGTCACTAGACTTACAAATGTTGCTATGACACAAGTCCCTCTTGGGCCTTGTTTTAAGTTTTTTTTTTTTAAATAATATATGAATTATTTTAAAAAAAATATATTGTTGGTAATTTTGATAGAGAAGAGTATTTTGGGTAAAAGGATTTACAAAGTATTAATTAATATATAATATATAATCATAAAATATTTACAAAGTATTAATATATAATCATAATTTTATTTTTGAAATATAATAAAAAATATTTTTCCTAAATTGATTGATATAATCAAGTAGAATATAATAAAATACTATTCATTTAGATTGTGATTATTTAAAAAATTTCAAACAAAAGATAATCTTACTAAGAATATTATCATATTGAAAAAGATTAACAATTATGTTATAGGATTTTGAAACATTACATATAATTATTTAGTCACAAATATTTATTAATTTAAAAACATGAATTCCTTTTTATTTAGCAATAATACAAAATCTCAAATTCACTACAGATATTAAAGTTTGAAGATTAAATTTTACATCTCAAAATTCAAACTTAATACAATAATAGTAACTCATATAACAAAACCAATTCAAATGTGTTGCATCCACTACACATTCTTCTCTTATCTTTGGGGATTTTACCTAAATATCTAACCATCAAACCTCTTATCTATTTATCTATTAAATCAATCAAATTACCCAGGTATTTAGGTAATATATACATAAAAAACCATTTATTCCCAAATCATATCAAACTGAATATTTAAAAAAAAATAGTATTTGTCCCCAAATAACCCAATCAAAGGAGCTCAAAACATAAATGTCGTCATCATACCTACAGGATGGGAGGATGATGTCGTCATCATCTCAACCTCCGGTAACGTCGGATCAACATGGTTGGGTGTGTCATATGGCTCATTAGAACCACCCGCTTCGAGGAGATCGGTTCTCCTTTGGAGATCGTTGAGCTGCCCAGACATGCCTCATTTATGCTTCTGCTTAGGTGCCATCTCTGTTAAAAAAAAAGATGTTACATAATTTTAACTTATTAAATTAAAATAAAATACAATGAAACCTTAATTAGATGTTCGAATAACGTGGATTTATTGTCGTCACAATTTTTCAACCAGGCCTTGATGTCATATCTGGAATGTAGAACACTTGTTTCGCTTGACTTGCTAAGATAAACGGTTCATGATTTTGATTTTTCAAAGTGCGGTTCACATTAATACTTATTAAACCATGTTTGTCTATTTTTATTCCCCGATCTCCCGAATGGACATCAAATCATTTGCATTTAAAAAGAATCACTAGTCTTCCACTAAAGTATTCGACTTCTATAATGTTTGTCAACACTCCGTAGTAGGACAATGTTTCGGTATCATTGTTACCCAATACAGAAACACCGCTATTTTGAGTTGTTAAACCTTCATCGTGTCTCTCAATATTGAATTTGTATTCAATAATTCGACATGACACGAATCTCTTCGCATAAAAGGTATTACAACCTCCTAATATTCCTATATCCTCAGAAATATTTTCCCCTAGTTGAGAAACCTAATAAAAGATAATGAGATTAGTCTAATTATAATGTAATACAATAAAATTATATAACATTATAACTCACTCTTGTCTTGAAGTAGGCTACGTAACGTCTTTCACGCTCATCAATTGGTATGAAATGATTATCATATTCTCGGTTGAACTCACTACATATCAATTTGAATGAAAAGTTTGAGTCTATGCATGTAAATTGAAAGATAAATGTACAAGTAATATTTGAAAATTTACTTGTAAATAGGTTCTGCCTCCAGACAGTTCTTTAATATATATATGAATGAGCCCTCTCTCGATCACCTGGTTTGTACGTGTAACTAATTCCCTTTGATAACTCTTCCAAACATATAAATATAAATAGATTTGAATCTCGTACTGAAGTACGCAGAGGATCTTGATCTTCCAAATATCTCGCACATAAGCTAATACTTTCATTCACCAGATAACGCTCACTAATTGAACCCTCGGAAAATTTTTATTTCTAAGATAATTATTCAATATACTCATATACTTCTCAATAGGATTCATCCATTGATAGTGTACGGGTCCTCCAAGAAAATCCTCGAACGCCAAATGTACGGGCAAATGAACCATTATGTCGAAAAAGATGGCGAGAATATTTTTTCAAGCTTGCATAGCGTTATAACAATATCAAGTTGAAGTTGGTCCAAGTCATGTTTATTCAACGACTTACAATATAATAACCGGAAAAACTTCGATAGATTCACAACTGCATTGTAGACATCTTCTGAAAGTTAGCCACGTGTCGCTAGAGGAAGAATATATTCTAATATGATATAACAATTGTGACTCTTTAAACCCTGAATCTTCTTTTCATCCAAGTCAACACAACCCACAATGTTAGAACAGAATCCTTCCGGTATCTTTAATTTCGTCAAAAATTGTCAAAAAAAATTCTTTTGACTAAGAGAAAGTGTGTATGGGGCAACGGGACATTGGAGAAATCCATCAACCTCAACGGAATGTAACGAGTGTTTTATGTCCATCAATTGTAAATTTTTTTGAGCCTTCAGTCCATCTTTCGTCTTCTCTTTCACATCCATCATTGTTCCAACAATGCTATCGCAAATATTTTTCTCAATATGCATGAAATCTAGATTATGTCTCAATAATAGACTTTTCCACTATGATAGAATATATAATATAGATAATTTGTTCCAATTATCCTTGCACATCATGATGGATTTTCGATTTTTTGAACTTAAAACAACGTCTTTTAAACTCTAAGCTTGCACATAGGCTTCTGTACATGATAATAGTGGAGGGGCAATTCGATATTCTATATTACCATCAAAAGCTTCACGTTCTTTTCGAAATCTGTGGTTAGGGGGAAGGAAACGTCTATGACACATATAACACTCTTTTTGCCAATTTGTCAATCTCATTGAAGCGGTGCCTTTACGCTGAAGTGGATGCATCATAAATTCGATCACCTATATGCCATAAGACTTGCAATTCCTCAATTAACAGTTGTAGAAAAATATCATCCGCATCATCGGGAATCAACATGGATAACATGAAGTTACTTGAGTCCATGCATATCGTCGGTGGTACATTGTAAGATATTATAACAACCGGCCAAATATTGTGCAATTGTTTTCCATTATTAAATGGATGAAATCCATCACTAGCCAAACACAATCTTACGTTTCGGAGCTCTGAAGAGAAATCAGTGTAGTGTTCATCAAACGGCTTCCAAGTCATAGAGTCTGCGGGATGACTCAAGAATTCATCGTCTACTCGACTATCTTTGTGCCATCTCATTAGTGGAGTCGTTTTTGAAGAAATGTATAACCTTTGAAGCCTTAGTGTCAATAAAAAATAACGTAGCACCTTAACTGGGATGTGTTTTCCATTCTGTTTTTTCCGAATTGCACCACTTGACTTATCAATCTTTCATCTCGAGGTTCCACACACCTTACAACGTTGCATATTATTGTCCTGCTTACGGTAAATCATACACTTATATTATTACAGACGTCGATCTTTTTATATGTAAGACTGATATCTGTGATAAATTTCTTACACTTATAATAAGAATTAGGTAAATGAGAATTTACTAATAAAATTTAGTAATAGTTCGAATGATGTATTTGTCCATTAATCAACATTCTTAATATGAAGCAACTTCAATAATGTGGAAGCCTTTGAAATTCGAGAACCTTCATACAAAGGCTGCTTTGAATCATCCAACAATTTGTAGAATATTTTAACATCGTCAACCGGATCTTCAGAACTAGAGTGTTGAATGTTTGAATATAAATCATTGAGAATATCTTTCATATACTGGTCATCAGCATCATTATCAATATCATCAACTGTATTATCTTCTTCTATGATATTCTCGTTAACATCGTCTTCGTTATTTGATTCGTCATCAACATCATCAACGTCATCATTAACAATATCATTTGTGGAGCTCTTTTCACCATGAAAATATCAAAAATCGTAGTCCAATCTTAAACTGTGTATAATTAGATGTGTCTTTATAACACTAACACTCTCATAGTGTTGATTTGCACATTTAACGTAAGGACACACAATCATTTCCCTTCCAGTAGTGCGTTGAGCAAAGTTTAGGATTTTTTTAACGCCTTTTATATACTGTGGATGATATCGACGTAGAAACATCTAACTTTTGTCCAAAATTTTCATTTTCAACTGTAATCTTGGTATATATATCATGTTTTAGAAACTTATTTATCAAGGTTTCCAAATAAATCTAAATGAAATTTATAATAGTCTAATTTCCTAACATAAATTATCTAGACTTTCCTAACATGCTCACACACCACAAACTGTTTATATATAAATATTGAAATTGGAAAAACTTATTCTGATCATGAATACTCAACAACGTTTAACAACCCATTGTGTATTTTCAAAATTTCAATGTCAACACATTTGATCTCATATAATCTATGTCATTAATTGCAAAGAAAAGCTATTACTTAATAATTAATAAGTTAACTTACCAATCATGGTTACTTTATTTGTAGTTTTGACAATGTCAAAAAAATTTAACCCATAAAAATAAGAATAAAACAAACACAAAACATTAATAAGTTCTTAACCTAAAGTATAAAGACAAGATTATGAACCAATTTTTTTAAAATAAATGTATATATTTTTGTGTTTATTGAGGAGATAGTCAAATAGCCACACTCATAATTTATTTCTTCCTTATGTAACAGCCTTTTTTATGTGTATAAATATAAATATGTCTCTTTCCACCTAAAATAGTTAGGGATTCATTCAAACAAAAAATACAGTCAACATTCAAAGCAAAAGCAAAAGTAAACTTGTTGTCCATGCTATCCTAAAATATGTCTCTTTCCACCTAAATATGTCAAACTACATTTTTCGTTGCATCAAGATAAGGAATAAGAGTCTCAAGATAGCTAGGGATCACTTTGTGAGTTTAAGCATTGATTGTCAAAAAATTAAAAGTTGGAGGCTTTTATTGTTGTTAGTGTATATAATAATATATTATATTGATATATTATTATATTATACAATATAATATATTATATTATTATATTGTCTTTTATACCATTAGGGTATATTTAATTATTAATGGGCTTGGGCCCTGTATGTATAAGCAATTTAGGGTTTTAGGCTAATTACTCCTATATAAGGATTGGTTGTAAAGGTTGAATATACAACACTCAAGTTTTTTCAAGACTTTTTTTTTTAGCAAATATCTATTTTCCAGAGTTTCATATCTTTATAGTTGTTCTTAGAAAGATCCAATAGTCAAAGCCAACATTTGGTATCAGAGCTAGATTGAAGAACATGTCGTCGACAAGATCAACCAGAGATGCGGCGGCAATGAAGATTGGAAGAGAAGGGAATGTGACGCTCTCCTATCCGTTACTCACGAAGAGTAACTACTCGGTTTGGGCATTGAAGATGCGGGTAAACTTACAAGCACAAGGAGTGTGGGAAGCCGTGATGCTCGAAGATGTCGACGAACGGATGGATAGAATGGCTCTCGCCGCCATCTATCAAGCACTCCCTGAGGACGTCCTTCTCATGGTGGCTGAGAAAGATTCCGCTAAGCTAGCGTGGGAGACGCTAAAGACAATGCATGTTGGAGTGGAGAGAGTCAAGGAGGCAAAAGTGCAAACCTTGAAGACACAATTTGAGGCGATTCGTATGAAGAATGGGGAATCGGTGGATGATTTCGCCATGAAATTGACATCCATTGTGACTGGTATCCGCTCGTTAGGAGAGAAGGTGGAGGAGATCTCCGTCGTCAAGAAGTTCCTTAGAGCCTTACCACAAACATACATGCAGATCGTTACAGCGATCGAGCAATTTGGTGACCTCAAGAATATGACCGTCGAAGAGATCGTCGGTCGTCTCAAAGTCCATGAGGAGAGACTTCGCGGATACGGAGACCAAGAGGAGGAGCATCTATTGCTCACGCATGATGAATGGATGTCACGAATGAAGAAAAACGGAGAAGCCGATTTTTATTCTGGATCATCGAGTCATAGCGGCAACGGTGGAGATAACCGAGGTCATGGCAAAGGGAAAGGGCAAGGTCAAGGGCGAGGTTGTGCAGAAAGCTCACCTCGACAAGAAGGTACCAAGCCCCACAAAGACAAGAGCACAATGAAGTGTTACGCTTGTCAAAAGTATGGGCACTACGCGTCTAAGTGCCCTAACAATAGGTCTGACGGTGAGGCAAACCTCACTAGCTTCTATGATGAGGAGCCAGCATTAATGTTTGCTGAGGTAGTGACAAAAGCTTTGCCCGAAGAAGATGATGCAAACCTCGCTAGCTTCTATGACGAGGAGCCAGTATTAATGTTTGCTGAGGGAGACGAGAAGACAAACCTTGAAGAGTTCATGCAAGATTCGTCCAAGGAGGAACCAGATGTGGTGTTGTTCAGTGAAGAGAAAGTCATGGAGAAACTCCTCGCAAGTGGCGATGAGTGTAATCACACCGATGTGTGGTACCTTGACAATGGAGCAAACAACCATATGAAGGGCAATCGAGAGAAGCTCAATGAGCTCGATGAGAAAATTACCGGAAATGTGAAGTTCGAAGACGGAAGCAAGGCACACAAGTTTCCTAATTCATCTTACGGGGAAATCTATGTGAGCAGAGACGCTATATTAGATGAAGAGAAGAAGTGGGAGTGGTGCAACAACAATAACAAGCTCGTACAAAATCCCGTGGAGTTCGGAATCCTACGAGATGTCTATGTGGAGGCACCACTAATAGAGATGAATCCTGATGAATTGTTGTTGCTCACCACCGATGAGCCAACAACATATCACGAGGCGGTAGTCGAAGAGTCGTGGAATGAAGTCATGAACAATGAGCTCGAGTCTATCAGGAAGAATAAGACATGGGAGCTCACCGACTTACCACCCGATCACAAGACCATCGAGTTAAAGTGGGTTTTCAAGTTGAAAAGAGACGGCGAAGGCAACATCCTCAAGCACAAAGCGAGATTGGTAGCAAAAGACTATGTGCAGAAGTAAGGCGTTGACTTTGAGGAGACATTTGCACCGGTGGCGAAACTTGACACAGTTAGGTTAATTCTTGTCATCGCAGCTCACCGTGGATGTGAGATTCACCATTTGGATGTCAAATCAGCATTTCTCAATGGTAGCATCGAAGAAGAAGTCTATGCCGCCCAATCTGAAGGCTTCATCATCAAGAATAAAGAGCACAAGGTGTACAGGTTATACAAGGCTCTTTACGGACTACGTCAAGCACCAAGGGCGTGGAACACTTGCCTCAACAAGAGAATGATAAGTCTTGGTTTCGTGAAGTGTTCTCAAGAGCAGGCTGTGTACATGAGAAACCATGGAGAAGAAGTATTCATTATTGGCGTATACATCGACGACTTGATTGTGACAAGATCAAGCATCAAGGGTGTTGAGGAGTTCAAAAAAACAGACGATGAAGGAGTTCGAGATGAGTGATCTCGGGCTACTCTGGTACTATCTTGGTATCGAGGTGGACCAGAAGATAGATAACATCGAGGTGAACCAGGAAACTTATGCGAAGAAGGTGTTTTATCTCAATAGGAATCTGATCACGGGGCAATCTCAGATGCAACGAACTGTTGCTTTGTCTTCATGTGAGGCAGAGTTTATGGCAGCTAGTGCAGCGTCGTGCCAAGGACTTTGGCTAAGAAACTTGTTGAGAGAGGTGCTCGGATGCGAGCTGAGGCCGGTAACCCTTTATGTTGACAACAAGTCCACAATAGCATTAATGAAGAACCCGGTGTTTCATGGACGTAGCAAACACATCGACACTAGGTTCCACTTTATCCGTGAATGCGTCGAGAATCGACAGATCGTTGTAGAGTTCGCAAACACTAGAGAGCAGCATGCAGACATTCTCACTAAGTCACTAGCAAGAGTCAAGTTTGCAGAGATGCGAGAGCTGCTCGGCGTGAAGAATCTCGAACTAAATCAAGCTTATGGGGGAGATTGTGAGTTTAAGCATTGATTGTCAAAAAATTAAAAGTTGGAGGCTTTTATTGTTGTTAGTGTATATAATAATATATTATATTGATATATTATTATATTATATAATATAATATATTATATTATTATATTGTCTTTTATACCATTAGGGTATATTTAATTATTAATGGGCTTGGACCCTTTATGTATAAGCAATTTAGGGTTTTAGGCTAATTACTCCTATATAAGGATTGGTTGTAAAGGTTGAATATACAACACTCAAGTTTTTTCAAGACTTTTTTTTTTTTAGCAAATATCTATTTTCTAGAGTTTCATATCTTCATAGTTGTTCTTAGAAATATCCAATAGTCAAAGCCAACACACTTTATCACTCTCAATAAAACTAACAAATATGATTTTATTAATAATGGGGATAAACGTGTTGAAAATAATCTAGTTCAACTAAGAATAGTCAATATTTCTAATACAACTAGGAAACCTAAATTAACTTGATTTAACAATAAAGTTCAGAATGAAAATGAATGGGGTGTTATCGAGAACGAACAACTGATAAATTAAAACCTAGTCCGATGATTCGTTGGGAGGAACAACATAAGAATATTAATAATATGAGCAAAAGAAAACTGACCTGGAAGAGATTGAAAAGTGAGGAGTTTGAAGCGTCAAAGACTAATTGGCAGCAGGTCTTCTTTGGTTGCAAAGGGAACAAAGACGATTGGAAGTAAGTCTTCTCTTGAGTAGAGGTCTTCTTAAAATGTAGAAAACGAATTGACAAACGAAGAAATATATGAAGGAAACGAATTGGCAGGGAGGAAATACAAATAGAATATTTACCGGAATCGGCGAGCTTCGGAAACGGAGAATAGGAAACTTACCTGATTGAAGATGCCGCTTGAAGCTTGGAGAATCAGAAATGGAGAGAATCGGTGACGTGCGTAGGTGGAAGAGAGATAGATAGGAAGAAGGAAGAAAAGAAAATAATAGGTTTTAGGGCACATTAGAAGATATCAACGAGGGTTTCATCGGGATCCCTCGCAGATAATTTTTAATAGAAATTCACCAAAAGCGGATACCAATGGCCCTCAGAATTATTGCTTATATGCGAATGTGAAGAGCTTCTCTCCGTGATTGTAAGAATTTTCAGCGAGAGAGAAGTGATGCTCTCGGTGAAACTTTATTTCTGAGAGCTTTCAATCGCTCTCGATCGGTTATTTTCCTCAATGATTACACCTTTTCCACTATTCGATAAAAACATTATTTAAAAGTATATATAACACAAAACACGAGTTATGCCATTAATGCTCTTTTCATTAGAGTAAGAACACAATCCTAAATAGATCTCTTTCAATTCCTAAACAACCAAAACACATATCTCTTCCATTCTCCTATTATTAGTATTTTCTATACATTATGATCAAGAGTTACATGTTTTGAGATGATAGTATCACGTTAATTTTTATTTTTTTTATTAATTGTTAGATTAATTTTTTAAAGTGCAACGTCCCACTTCAAAGTGTTCTTCAACTCGATTTTATTAGTATTAAAATTTGTCACATTATAATCTTTTACGAATACTATTATCACAATTACGAGCTAATTAAAATTACAAAATTTAGACAAAATATACTTAAACGATTGGAAGGCGACAGAGTGAGTTCTCCGTTACGTTGGGGGATCCTTAGATGTCGGGCTTTGTTTTAAAGGGAGGGTGTAGGTGATGATAAGTTGAGAGTATATGTTGATGCTGATTTTGTAGGTGACTTGGACAAGAGAAGGTCCCTAACGGGATATGTGTTTACCAAATCGGTAAGTTAGAAGACACAATTACAATCTATAGTTGCCATTTCAACAATGGAGGCCGAGTATATCGCTGTGACTAAGGGCGTCTAGGAGACACTTTGGTTGAAGGGTCTCGTGGGTAAATTTTGGGTGAAGCATGATAAAGTGGATTTGTTATGCAATAATCAAAGCGTCATACACTTGTCCAAGAACTCGATACTTTACAAGCGCACAAAGAACATCGACATTTGAGACCTCATAGGAAGTTGAGCGGTAGTTGTAGAGAAGGTTCACACAGATGAAAATCTTGCAGATATGGTCACGAAGGTGGTGACATAATCAAGTTTCGAAAATTTTGCAAATTGATTCACGTCGCAAAGGTTGGAATGTCATTGGAGAAGTAGGAGGATCAGTTCTAGAGTGTTCTTAGTGATGAAGGTCATTCGTATGACAATAGATATTGAGGCAATGTGGAGAATTTATAGAATTGAGCCTAGGGTTTTAAAGCCCAATTTGGTGTGCCTCAATGTTAGGTACAAAAAAGATGAAGGAAAATATGTGCGATTATTTGTTGGATTCAAAAAGGCATGAAATCATATAATGGTGAAGATGTCAATCAAATCGTATTATTATGAAAATATCAATTAAATCGCTACGAGATCATATCATGGTGGAGATGTCAAAAATATCATGTGATCTTTACCGTTATTATGAATTCTAAAAGCCTATATATATATACATTGTAAACGAGAAGAGATGTGTGAGACTAAAATCTAGAACAAACAAAGAGAGAGAGAGAAAGTTAGAGTTTGTAATCCCTAAAACTCTATTGAATTAATTCTCCAAAAGCAAAACGTAGTACATTGTTGGTCCAAACCTGGGTAAGATTTTTGTGTCATTATTTTGTTCTTTTGTTCTTTCTTACTTTTACACCATTGTTCAGCATTCCACTACGATTGTTATTATTCTTTTTTTATTCTTAGAGTGATAGTTTTCACTACAATCTCAAAACTGTTAAACCTCTTGTATGTGAGAATTTAATTCTTATATCTTTTCAAATATATCATATCTATTTTGATTATTTAATGTCAAACAAAATTTGTGTCAAACAAAATTTCGTCAACATATAAAACCATAAATATGTGTTTACTCTCACTAAACTTGTGATACACATAATTATCAATTAAATTTACCTCAAAACAAAAAGAGTGAATTATTTTTTTTGTGAAATTTATGATACCAATGACAAGACACTTCTTTAAGTTCATAGATAAATTTTTTTAATTTACAAACCATATTCATCTAGTCTATAGACAAAAAGTTTCTCATTGCACCAAATTGTTTATTCATTGTCTCAATTGAAAAAATTCTTAACATTAATTTTGATGAAGCTCCATATCAAAATATGCAACGACTACCATAAATAGCCTTTAAAGAGTCATCCTTATCAATGTCAAAAACATTTGAGATCATGAATCAAATCTTCCTCATGGTATATGTTAAGCTTGTAACTATAACTTTACTTTCCGAGTTCTTGATTCACGAAACGCGTGTTTGATTGATGGGACCAAGTATGAATTTTTTTTACTCAAGCGCAGCGGATATAATGTGAGAGGAGAATTCGAGGTTAAAGAGAGAAGAAATCGTGGTGAGAAGAGAATACTACTAGAATACACCTAATAGTCTAAGATAGAGGTTCAAGACCGAGAGAATAACTTAGAGTAACAACTTTCACAAGCTTCAATTCATGGTCAAAAAGTGGGGTGGGCATCAACATTTATAGCGGCTGAATTACCCAAGAGTAGTCGCTTACAAACTTGTTACAACAACTTGTAGAAATAACAGAATTCGATTTGAGAGAAATATAAGAGAAGGGAAACAAAACAGAATTATTAAACAAAAAACATAAATTGGCTCATGTGCACAATAGGACCGAGAAAAGGGTGTTGGAATTGTTCTAGGACCGAGGCCTTAATTTGTGGACTCTAACAGAGTCATCCTTATCAATGTCAAAAATATTTGAGAACATGAATCAAATCTTCCTCAATTAATAAGAATTATTGTTCTAAATCATTTTCAAAGACCAAATCATTTCTACCATCAAACTCAACGTCCTCAAAAAAATATTGGAGACTCGTCTAAAAAAAATTATCTTTGACTTTACATAATAAAAAGTATAGCCCTTAATCATTTAAAATATTCAATAAATAGCCACTCATATTTATAAACTTAAGTAATAACTAAATTCAAATAATTATTTATCCCAATTTTACACACCAACTTGTAAGAAGGTGTCAAATTTACTTATTAAGTATCAAAATTCTATTTATATATACTAACTTGTCAAAAAGTGTCAATTTTGTTTAAAATAACGGAAATGTTAAACACCGTCAATTTTTTTGCCACACATGTAATATCCAATTTTTTTTTAATTGACATTACTTTAATTATTTTCCCATTTAAATAAAACATTAAATCTTTATTTATCTATTTTTTCTCTCTCTTTATCCCATAATTATCCATTTTCTTCTAACTTTTTTCTCTCTCCATCTCCATCTCCATCTCCATCTCCATTATAATTATATAAACATGTCACTACCTAAAATGAAACTAATTAATGAAATGAGGCCTTATCCTAGTAGCAGTTTCATTCAACCTCTATCCCTCTACACATCATATTATCGTTTCTCATTTTATTCATACTTTTAATTCAAATAAAAGGAGAGATAAACACAATTTCTTTATATTATAAATAAAAAATAAATTATATTAAATTAAGTCTTCCCAATAAAGAGAGAGAAAGAATGGATAAAGACAAATTTTAATGTTTTGTTTGAATGGAAAATAGGTGGATATTACATGTGGCAAAAGTTTTGACGGTGTTTAACATTTTTGTTATTTCAAATAAATTTGACACTTTTTTACATGTTAATAGGTATAAATAAAATTTTGATACTTAATAAGTAAATTTGACACCTTCTTACAACTTGGTGGGTAAAATTGGCATTCTTCCCATTTAAAAATACTAATGCAACATTAATATCAAGTCTATGAACAATAATATTAACTGCTAATAGTATTTTGTTAAAATTATCAAACATTAATGATAATAAATATTAAATAATCCATCTATTTTGGAAGGATTAATTATTGAAAAAGTTTTATTCTTAAATAATGTTGTGATTATATATGTGCATTTTGTGAAATATATATTACATTATGTTTGAGAATTTTTTTTTGAAAAAAATAATATGTTTGAGATATTATTTAGTGGTAAAATATAATTTTAATTGATAAAATTTAATTTTTGAGTTCGAGCTCGAGTAGCTCGAATTGTAATCGAGCCGAGTTTGAGTATAAATTTTGGTACTCGATTGAGTTC
Source organism: Impatiens glandulifera (assembly GCF_907164915.1). Classification (NCBI taxonomy): domain Eukaryota; kingdom Viridiplantae; phylum Streptophyta; class Magnoliopsida; order Ericales; family Balsaminaceae; genus Impatiens; species Impatiens glandulifera. The sequence continues at coordinate 74,834,983 of NC_061862.1, read as the reverse complement.
GAGTATTTACAATGTAATTTGAGTCGAGTTCGAGTAGTATGATAATCGGCTCGATTCAACTCGTCTCGATTCAACTCGTCTCGATTCAACTCGTTTACATCCCTAATTGGATCTACGAAACAATACAAATTTAATGGCAATTGGATTATTCGATCGTTGATTGGAGGCGTTTGAAGATTGGGTATCTTTTTGTGTATAAAAAACAACTACATCTTTCATAACATACCAAATAAAAATGGGTCTTTTTACTTCAAAAGAATCAAATATAAACATGTAAAGAATAGTTGCTATGCAAAACTCATATAATTTAACTAATTAAAATACAAGCACGTTAGGCATGTAAAAGCAAGGCAAGATTATGCCAAGGGAAGTAGATGGCCAACGTGAAACAGCAATCAGGAGCCGCGGGACCCAATCCTCCTTCAACATTGAGCACGCAGAATATGCCGCTCTGGTTATCATTAACGCTTGAATAGCTTCGAGTAATTTTCATGTGAGCAAATCGGGACGCTATTTAAGCTAAGGTAGGGATTCTCAAAGCTAGATTATGGACTGCTTCGGAGTTGTTAAATTCACTAGTAAGTTATCATTCACCTGTACTAATACTAATAACCCATTTCAATGAAGTTCATAGTTATTGAAATTTTGGTTTGTTCATGTATTGGTTCTGCGTGTTTCTTTATTTGGATGATTTGATTATGTTTTAGGTATCATTTGTGTTCCGGGATTCTTGTTTAGGTACATAGATTCATTATCACCCTTTGATCACCTTAGAATGTGTAGGAATGCTTATAAGTTGGTAATTCGAGCTGTGATTAGATTTCCAAGACTTGTGGAATCTATAAATGATAATCTGATTTGGGTGTTTTTGGTTTTGGTTGTTTTGTATGAAGAATTTAAGACATTTGAACCTGGGACCCTTCACTCGTCGCTTTCCTCCTTTGCCATCCCGACAGCATTTCTTTTTGTTTACCTTTTTGAACCATGAACTCTCCGACCGATGGTTACTCATTTGACTTGGTCAAACAGGGGTTAAGGCTTAACCCTGTTTGTTTGTTTTTAACTCTCTTCTCTTTAGCTACATTTGTTAGGCATGGTTGATTATTAAAAATTCTAAAAATAAAATAAAATGGCTCAATGAATCTTTTTCAATAGGAATGTGAGAGAAGAATTGCTTAACCTTAGTTTGAAATTTATTTATTTTTCTAAATTTGGATTTATCTCATTTTTCAGGTACATTTTTGTACATCTTGCATTTATTTACAGGTATTTATCATAATCTTACCTATTTATTTCTCGCATCATGATAATAACATCATGATAATAACATAGACGCGTGCACTAAGGATAAATTGATATAAATCTTTTAGTCATATGATTATGTTTGGATTTATACTTAGACATATGTATTATGGTGAAATCAATTAATAAAATATAAAAAATATATATATTTTATATAAAATGTCCAAGAGTTTATAGTAGAAATAATCATTTGATGGGCACGTGAGATATAGTGCAAATGTAATTTCTTACGTGTAACAAAGAATCGGACATTGATCGGAATCTCTTTTATTCGCCTTTGAGACGCAAAAAAAATTATTTCCCAATGTTTTCTTTAAAATATTGGGTGACGACTCTAAAAATGTCAAATTTAATCTAGCGATATTATTAAATTATATTTTCGATTCTTCACTTCACTTTAGACTATATGACTTCTGAAAAAATCATTCTCTCGTTTCGTTTTACGATATGAATGTAAGCCACCAAATTTAATAAAATCAATATTAAGTTAGACTCTAACTTAGCTTATCATTTTGGTTCCTTCTCCCATTTGGGATTCGAGAAAAAAAAAAAAGTAAATTATAAGGTAAAATTATTGAATTGAAAAAAACGTTTTAAGATGTTAACCGTTTTTATACGTTACAACAAATATAAATAAACATTAAGTAAAAAGTATTATAAATAATTTTTTAAGTCTATGTTTACATAAATAACTTGTTATAGTATAAATGTACTCAAAAACAAGTGTATGCGTTGTTTTGGGCGGGAGGTCGTGGCTCCTTCCGATGAATGTCAAAAAAGCATGTTGGTCTTCCACTTTTTTGGCATTCTTAATCATGTACATCTTTGGACATCTTGAAACACTTTATAATTTTGAGAAAAAAATGGTTTATGTTGATGCATATTCATTGTAGTATTAGGGTGATCATATCAAAAAGAGAGCATCTTAGTGTCCATATATCAATGAATATTTCGTAATCACCATCGTTAATTAACTCGGGAGGTATGTAATGTGGAGTCCCTAAAGTCATCCCGGAAAGATTGAGGGGATGAATTGCCAAACCGAAATCTCTCATTTTAGCACTCGTTGACTAATTTGTTATCCAGTTTTATATCACAATGGATGTATCCATTTTTTATGAATATACTACAAACATTATAAAATGGAAAGTGTATGTTATTTGGTTTCGTTCTGGGAAATTTCTTTGTGCTTAGTTACCTTGGATTAAATGGGGGCGGTGCCGGTCGAGTTATACTCCGTAAAGATGGTGTAACTAATTTGTTGTCTTTCCACTGTGAAATCAAATCCCAATACACGAATAATGTGTTTTTTTGGTATATATATATATAATAAAATTAGAAATTCATCCCCCATCCGACATTAGCTTCCTTAAAGACTGTACATATATTATTCGTTTGTTGGGCTTCATTTCACTGTGGAAGACAACCACTCATATACAAATATCTGTATGGAGTACACCTCAGGTGAAACCTTGCACGACTGCATCCAATCTAAGGCAACAAAGCATAAATGAATCTCCGAGAATGAAGGCATGAAACATACTCTATCCTTTTTACAAGTTTTGTAGTATATCATAGAATAAATACAAATATTTTCAATTTGATACAACTCAAAAATATCTTAATATTTGACGAAAATACCAAAATAGGAGACTTCGGTTTCACAATTGAGCCCGTCAATCTTTTCAGAATAACTTTAGGGATTTGCATTACATGTTTCCCGAGTCAATTAACAACGGTAGATACAATACTCCTGCCAATATATGGGCACCACGATGCTCTATTCTATATGATCACTTTAGTATCAACAATGGAAATTCAACAACAAAAACAAAAGTCTTCTCAAAGTTATAAAGCATTCTAAGATATACAAAGATTAGTTCAGTTTCTTGAATGCCAATATGATTTTTGCCCAAAACTAAACTTAGGCGCTCATTCGCCTCCGCACATGTTGTATCTCTAACGGTCCGTGATTAATTAATTTGTTATTTGATAATTTTTTGATGTATTTAGGCCAAAGATGTATATTGTTTCATTTTCAAGATTCTTGAATCTTTTAGTTTATATGATGTCAATATATTAATTAATGTAGACTTATAAATTGATTTACAATGATTTTATTAGTAATTTTCATTCAAACACTACTGGTTATCAATTGACATCCATATATAAAGTTTAGGGTTACACACATATCAAGTGGTGAGTGAAATAATTACATTTGAAGTCCTTTAAAAATAAAAGACCCATTTTTATTTAATGTGTAAATCGAATTATTTGATTTAAGAAATATATAAGAACCTATAAATCTATAGTTAATTTTAGAAATTGTTCTTGAATAACTTATATTGTTCTTGAAAACTTATAGGTCTATAAGTAAAAGACAAAAGAATAATTAGATGGTTGCTTAATAAAAAAAAAAAAGTGTGATTAGAGAGATCAAAACTCACGTGTTCAAACTGAATTGAACGAGGTTAGCTCAAAAAGTGGTAGTTTATGGATGAGAAAGACATAAAAGACGTGATTCTTGATGTCCTCACATGATCATTAATATTTATAGTAATGTATTTTATTATTATTTAATATCTTATTTTATTGTATAAACTAATTTTTATTTTATTTTATTTTAATAATTTAATTTAGTATGTTTTAATTTTAATTTTATGTACACACTTTAATTAAAAATATAATTAAATTTATAAAATTAATTATAGCTTGTGAGAAGAATATTTTAGTTGACTCATTACAAAGAAAAATATATCAACAAATATGTTAGTAGAGGAGGAAGTATAAAAAGTTGAGTGTTTTGTGAGGTTTAACAGAAATTTGGATATTTTGGAAAACAAATTTGAATATTTTTAAGTGGATATTTTGGAAAACAAATTTGAATAACAAGACATGATTCTTTAAGTGGGATATTGAAGTATACAAATTTGAATATTTTTATAATTTAAACGAAAATGTGGATATTTTTAGAAAACAAATGGAAAACATTGAGAGAAATTAAGGGAAATGATTTTAGTTGTTTTGATATATCTCAGGGTTTACAATTAATCAAATAATAAAAACGTGTAATTAAAATATATTAATTAAAATTATAATTTACTAATAAATTATTTATATATATTGTTTTCAATAAAAAAATTGTTATTATGTTATAACATTTTTTAGTTAATTTTGTTTTTTAAATAATGTAATGAATATTATTAATTCAAATGGAAATAACATTTTGATTCTCATACATTACATATTAATTAACTAGCATAAATTCCGTGCATTTGTACAAATAATATATATATATATATAAAATTATTTATTTATAAATATTTTAGATAAAATTAATTTTCATCTTAAACTTAATATTAACATATATTTTATTTCTTCGGCACCCACTTAACCCCTCAATTGACCCTCATCTTGTGACTCACACTTTTTTTATATGCATTTTTTAACCATTCAGCAAACCACCCACCAATCTTAGTCGACCTCAATCGATGACACACCTCTTATATCTCGTCAAACTCAACCATTAACCCTCCAATTGACCATCATCTTGTGACTCACACTTTTTCATATGACTCTTTATTCCCTCGGCAAACCACCCATTGACCCTAATCTTGTGACTCACACTTTTTATTATGACTTCATCCCTCGACAAACCACTCACCAATCTTAGTCAACCTTTCTTTTACTTCCACTTCAACAAATCAACAACAAATCCCCCAATTGATCACACACCTCTTATCCAACGCAAAACCAACCACTAACCACCACCCAACATTCATCTCGTGACCTCACACTTTCAAATGCTTGTCAAACAACCATTAATTTCAAACTCACACTCGACAAACCACCCACCACCCGACCTCCATCCACTAACCCTCCAATTGACCCTCATTTGTGACTTACACACACTTTTTCATATGTCTCTCTATCCCCTCGACAAACCACCCACTGAACCTAATCTTGTGACTCACACTTTTTCATATGACTCTATACCTCGACAAACCACTTATCAATCTTAGTCAACCTCTCTTTTACTCCCACTTCAACAAATCAACAACCAATCCCCAATTGATCACAAACCTCTTATCCAACGTCAAACCAACCATTAACCACCATCTGACATTCATATCGTGACCTCACACTTTCAAATGACCGTCAAACCAACCATTAATTCCAACCTCACACTCGACAAACCACCTACCACCCGACATCCATCTCGTGACCTCACACATTCAAATACTCGCCACACCAACTACTAATTTCGACCCCACACTCGAAAACCACCCACCATTCGACCTCAATCTCGTGACCTCACACTTTTAAATGCTCGTCATACCAACCACTAATTCCGACATCACACTCGACAAACCACCACCATCCGACCTCCATCTCGTGACCTCAGACTTTCAAATGCTCGCCAAACCAACCACTAATTCCGACCTCACACTTTCAGATGTTTATCATTTGTTTAAAAATTGCCTCCTACATGAAATGTGAACACTTAAATCGTTAAATCACTTATGATTGTTGAAATAATTTTATTATTTTGTGTATGCATATATATTTTGTATTTAATATTTATTACCAATTAGTTAACCATCACCCGACATTTATCTCGGAACCTCATACTTTTAAATGCTAATCAAACCAACCATTAATTCCAACTTCACACTCGACAAACCACCCACCACCTGACCTCCATCTCGTGACCTCACACTTTCAAATGCTCTTCAAGCCAACCACTAATTCCGACGTCACACTCAACAAACCACCCACCACCCGACCTCTATCTCGTGACCTCACACTTTCAAATGTTCTTCAAACCAACCATTAATTCCAACCTCGCACTCGACAAACCACCCACCACCTCGTGACCTCATAATTTTAAATGTTCGCCAAACCAGCCACTAATTCCGTCGTCAAACTCGACAAAGCACCCACTACCCGACCTTCATCTCGTGACCTCACACTTTCCAATTCTCTTCAAATCAACCATTAATACCAATCTCACACTTGACAAATCACTCTCCACCCGACCAACATCTCGTGACCTCACACTTTCAAATGCTTGCCAAACCAACCACAAATTCCGACCTCACACTCGACAAACCACCAACCACCCGAACTCCATCTCGTGACCTCACAATTTCAAATGCTCGACATACCAACCACTAATTCCGATACCACACTTGACAAACCACCGACCACCCGACCTCCATTTCGTGACCTTACAATTTCAAATGCTCATAATACCAACCACTAATTCCAATATCATACTCGACAAACCACCGACCACCCGACCTCCATCTCGTGACCTCAGACATTTAAATGTTCGTCAAACAACCACTAATTCCGACCTCACACTTTCAGATGCCTATGATTTATTTAAAAGTTGCGCCACATATATTATATTCAAGAATATCTTCATGAAATGCTCACAATTTCATATGCTCGACATACCAACCACTAATTCCGACACCATACTCGACAAACTACCGACCACCATCTCCTGACCTCACAATTTCAAATGCTCTTCATACCAACCATTAATTCCAATATCATACTCGACAAACCACTCGGCCTCCATCTCGTGATCTCAGACATTTAAATGTTTATCAAACCAATCACTAAGTACGACATGCCTATGATTTGTTTAAAAGTTTCTGGTCTTCCGCATAAAATGTGAACACTTAAACCGCTACACCACTTATGATTGTTGAAATAATTTTATTATTTTGTGTATGCATATATATTTTGTATTTAATATTTATTACCAATTAATTAATTTTTATATTAACATAAAAATTATATATATTCATAAAAAAAGTTATATATATATATATATATATATATATATATGATGAGAGAAAAAATGTATGATAAAAGATAAAATGTATTTATATAAAATTAATGATGAAAACTAATATAATATATATATATAATGTAACAAATAAATATAAAATTATAAAGGTACGTGCATTTATAAAAATAAATAAAATTGTTTATATTTATATATAAATAAAATAAATATAAAAATTATGAAGTTAGGTTAATTTATAATAAAAAAAAATTATATCTTGAATTAATATTAATATAGATAATTTTTCTAGATAATATATGATAAAGAAATATATATTATATAAAATATATATATATATATATATATTATATAATAATGAAAATAATTAAAAAAATAAAGAGGAAGAGAGTGGAGAGATAAAATATTTAATGACGTGATTATATATCTAAGGACGTGAATTAATGTGGTGCTTGTTAACTTTAAGCATTATTATATATATATAAATATATTGTTATTATTAAATATAAAAATAAATATATTATGTAATATTATATATTTTAATATAAAATTATTGATAAAAAAATATTTTATATTATTAATGTCAAAAATATAAATATTTATATGGGATGAGAAAGTAAAAAATACTTAATAATTAAATTAAGGGATTGAAATATATATATATATATATATATATATATATATATATTAAAAGAGAGAAAATAATTAAGATAAATAATTATTAAGAGTGAGAAATTATCTTATTTTGTGGATGATTGTAGAGAAAGCGTGTGGCACACCTCTAACATTTTAAATTAAACTGTATTAGATATAAATAGATGAGTTATAAATGTGTGAAATATTGTGTACTTATGTTAAAAAATAAATAGTGGAGAGTTATTTTTAATAATTAATTAATTAATTCTCATTTAATTTAAATATTTAATTGAAAATTACATATCAAAATCATTAATAAATAATATAAAATAAAACTTATAAATAAATACAAATAATTATTGATAATCTAAATTCAAATTGTATGAACAGTTTACAAGTTAAATTTTCAATGGAGAAGTTCCAACAACCAATCAAATAACAAGATCATTTGAATTTTAAGCGATAAATATTAAATTAGAGGGAGCTTGAACGAATCAATAAAATGACGTCGAAAAATCTCTATCAAATATTTTGAATGTAAATTAAAATTATCCTTAGTCGAGGGTTGATAAATATCGTCGAATTTTTTTTTGCCAAATAATAATTGATTAGCTACATATGTGATCGAAACAACGAGAAATTCGTACCAATAATGAAAGGTTTGATTTGATCTTTCATATCAAACCTTTCATTATTGAAAATTAATAAATGCATCTTCTTTACGGTTAAAAATGGAACGAACACACGCGACTCATCGACAATTGAAAGTATTATTTAAATCACAAAACTCTGATATGAAAAATTCTTGCATTTAACAAAAACACAATCTGATTGGTGGAAAGAGAAACGAAACAACCTCTTTAAAAGTAATTGGAGAAACTAATAAAAGATGTCTTTTCATCTCCTTAAAGTTTTTTTTTGAGGAAGGAAAATGACTAGGTTATTTTTGGTTTTTGGTAGTGGTTACTGTAATTAAAATAACTAGCATTTAGCCCGTGCATTTGCACGAGTAATAATATAAAAAACCGTGAAAAAAATTACGGATAACATTTTTAATTTTATTTTTAACCGTTTTAAATTAATGGGTGGGTCAACACATAATCCGACCCAAGTATCCATTTACTCAACATTATTATATATTAGTTAGTTAAAAAATTGAACTTATATTAATATTAAAATGTCCCGCATTTATCAAATTTGGTGTTTGAATTTAATATATAAAGTTTTTGTACCCTAGTTGGTTAAAGAGTTGTACTTGTTTTGTTAGGTTGCAAGTTCGAAACATACCTCTAGCATTTTTAATTTTATTTTTAACCGTTTTAAATTTAAAAACGGGTAAACCCACAATCCGACCCAAGTATCCAAATTAACCACAGCTCTCGACCCGGCAATCCGGACACTTTAAAAATTAAGCATCATTATATATATATATAGATTAGTTAGTTAAAAAGTTGAACTTATATTAATGTTAAAACGTCCCGCGTTTATCAAATTTGGTGTTGAATTTAAAATATAAAGTCTTTGTAGCCTAGTTGGTTAAAGAGTTGTACTTGTTTTGTTAGGTTGCAAGTTCGAAACATACCTCTAGCATTTTTAATCTTATTTTTAACCGTTTTAAATTTAAAAACGATTAAACCCACAATCCGACCCAAGTATCCAAATTAACCATAGCTCTCGACCCGGCAATCCGGACACTTTAAAAATTAAGCATCATTATATATATATATATAGATTAGTTAGTTAAAAAGTTGAACTTATATTAATGTTAAACCTTCCCGCGTTTATCAAATTTGGTGTTGAATTTAAAATATAAAGTCTTTGTAGCCTAGTTGGTTAAAGAGTTGTACTTGTTTTGTTAGGTTGCAAGTTCGAAATATACCTCTACCATTTTTAATTTTATTTTTAACCGTTTTAAATTTAAAAACGGGTAAACCCACAATCCGACCAAAGTATCCAAATTAACCACAGCTCTCGACCCGGCAATCCGGACACTTTAAAAATTAAGCATCATTATATATATATAGATTAGTTAGTTAAAAAGTTGAACTTATATTAATGTTAAAACGTCCCGCGTTTATCAAATTTGGTGTTGAATTTAAAATATAAAGTCTTTATAGCCTAGTTGGTTAAAGAGTTGTACTTGTTTTGTTAGGTTGCAAGTTCGAAACATACCTGTAGCATTTTTAATCTTATTTTTAACCGTTTTAAATTTAAAAACGGGTAAACCCACAATCCGACCCAAGTATCCAAATTAACCACAGCTCTCGACCCGGCAATCCGGACACTTTAAAAATTAAGCATCATTATATATATATATAGATTAATTAAATGAACATTTAAAATTTTATAATTAACTATTTAACACTACATTAACTAATTAAATTTTTTATAAGGCATGGTATTTTCACAAAATATGATCAAGTCAGTTTTGTGTAGGATAAATAAATTTAACAGATGTTTTGATTATTAAAGTAAAAAATATGAGAATAAACAAATTATTTGTACTCCATATATATCAAAATGAAAAAGAAATAGCCATAAAGATCAAATATTAGACAAACTTTTACACTTATGAGCTTCTCACATTAACCAAACCTTCTTAGCTGGAATCATGAGTCTTAAGAAACAACTATTTCCAACATAAGCTACCTCAGTAGATTTAAATTTTTTTTTTCAAATTTTTTTTTCCTACTTCCTAATTCTACATAAATATTTGGAAACACCAAAATTCAGAGCTGAATATGGGTTAAAAAAAACAAATTATAAATGTATTTGACATTTTTTTTCTTTGAAATATTTAAATAGAATATTAATTTAGATTTCAAACTCAAAACTCAGCTCCCCTCCAACCGAGGTTCCAAACTACAAATCGATATTCTAGATTGGGTTTGTTGTATCATGAATTTCCTTTTAACAACTTGAAAGTTGGAACAAGGGTAGGTTCCTCCATTTTTCATTGTTTCATTTGCCTTGATTATACATATGATCAGTTAAGATTAACCTCAATTTTCAGAGATGACTCTCATGTTTGAAGATTAACCTCATATTTAAAACCATAATTGTTACTTTTTTACAACATCAAAAGTAAAACTAGAATCATGCTAGCTAGTTCTTATGCCATATGTTAAAACAAGTGTCTTCTTTTGAAAACATTGTTGTTTTGCTGTCAGGCGGTTGTTGATATCTCCACACCCTCCTGGTTATAGCCGCAAATGGGTAATCGACAAACAGGACAAGTAGAATGTTTCCTTAGCCAAATATCTATACAAGAAAGATGAAAATTATGTCCACAAATGGGCATTATTCTTAGTATTTCCTTCTCTTGGTACTCTCCCAAGCATATAGAACACCTGCATTTCAAAGCAAAAACGCCTTTAATTTTAACATAAATCGAACCAAAATCCTTGAAATTTTGAGGATCTATTAACTGTGTGGAGTTGAAATCGCCGTCGCTGAACTTCACCGTGGGAATTGCAGCAACCACAACAGATTCAAGGCCATTGTTCTGACTTTCTGGCTGTCGCAAACAAAGATTAAGAAAAGAAAAACCCAACAATTACATCATGAATCGAACTTCAGATTGAGATTGAGCTTGTACCTGTTCAAGATCAATCCTCGAAATCTCAAGTAACTGCCTTGAATGATGAGTTCTACGCATTCGGCCGCAAATTAATCTAGTGCATACGAATATGATAAAAGTTGCACTCATCCCAAACCCAATTATTGTAGTAATCAAATTTGTACCTGGATCAAGCATTTCAAACCTCTATGATCAATTCGAGACCTAAAAACACAAACCCATGTCTGGTTTCACGAAAATAATTTGTTTGACTTACATATATATAGGGGGGGATATGATTCCATTTCAGAGAAAGAAACAAAGAGAGAAAAACAAGAAGGAATCCATAAGGAGATTCATTAAATCTTGTGAGTGGTAGAATTTGAGTGGCGAAATCGTAATGGGCAATAACATATTAACACCCTAAAAGGATAAGTACCCATGTGGAATCACAATCTCCATGTTTTGGGTGGGACTCAAAATTTGAACTTGGATAATGAGAAGAGTGGATTGAAAAGACCTTTCTTTGCTTGTCTCCTCTTCTTTGTTGGGTTCTCTTTGAAACCCACCTAAAAGAGTAGTTTAGTAAGAAATGGATAGGCTTTTGATGGTTAGAAGCCTTATACCAAGAAGAAAAGAAAAAAGATCAAACTACATAATTTTTCATGTTTGATTCTTGCTGAAAATGCATGAATTGAAGCTATCAACCTAACCCAATTTGGTTTAAGTTGTATTTCCCTTCATTGCATAGTCAATTTTGTTTTTATAAGATTTTCAAACTCAACTAGAATAGTTCAGATATCAAGATGTTTTTCTTTAGTAGTTTCATATCTTAAGTTTTCAAGTTGGATTGTGACTGAAGTGTATGAATAGGCTGTCAAGCAAAAATAAATTTAAATTTTATTTATCTTCTTTAGATTGTTTTAATGCTAGATACTAAATTATTGATCTATGCCCTATATTAGTGCTACTAGTCTTGAATTCATGATCATGCTTATTAAGTTTGTCTAAGCTTGTTGATTATGTCACCATGTAAAAACATGTCTATTTGAACCCATGTTTGGTGATGTCTTTGAATGATAAGAAATGCAATCATTAGAAAATAGATTACAGAATCTATGAACCCATTAATTATAAGAAAAAACCCTCAAATGATTCCCACTAAAGAAGTAGTCAAAAAGACAAAATTATGTTATCTTTAGATTGTCTAAAACTCAATAATTATCAAGAATTTCAATAGAATATTATGTGATTGAGAAAAAAAATATATATATATATAATCAGAAGAATTCAAATTTATTCATACAGTAAATACTTAGCTTGTAATTTACAAATTTTCTTTTATTTTATTTTTCAAACAATTCATCCTAATAAAGAGGGACGTTGAACACAAAAAAACAATGAAAAATACATAGTAGAAATTATTAATAGAAGACAATTTTAACAATAAGTTGATATGGCCGAGTTGGTCTAAGGCGCCAGATTAAGGTTCTGGTCCGAAAGGGCGTGGGTTCAAATCCCACTGTCAACATAATATTTTATTGGTTTTATTTTTTTTTTTCATTTCTTTATGTACTTAAACAACCTCTTCATTGGGGGGACTAATGTCATTCATCTTAGTTCATCAATTATATGTAGGTTTATGTTCATCAACTACATGTAGGCTTTTCCTTATGTCCAAGTCTTCAACTTTGTCATACATCTTAGTTCATCAAGTTAGCTCTTCAACTATATGTAGAGTCTTTGATTTTGGTAAATGGAAATAAGTAGGTATCAACAATCGGTCCAATTTTATCATTATTCAAACTATTCAAACTATTTATATGTAAAATTAAAATAAAACATTGCTCAGATCATCAAGTCTCCAACTTCTTCAAGGACTAATACTAATGCCATGGTAAAATAAATTAACACATTGATCAGATCATCAAGTCTTCAACTTCTTCAAGGACTCATACTAATGCCACGCCTATTAGCTGATTTTTGAAAATGGGAATAAGTAGGTAGCCACGACTCAGTCTAACTTTATCATTATTCAAACTCTTTCTATGTGGTAAAAATGTAATATTTTAATTGCTAGCACTTAGGAGTTAAAGACATAATTAATTTATCATTAAGGATGATAATAATTGCTTTTAAACATAGACTTTATTGAAATGTTTATAATTCGTGGGCTATAGCCCATATTATTCGCATTTATAAGGTAACAACTTATTGAAATGTCACTTATTTGTGCAAGAAGATAAGTATTTAGTCATGAGACTCATGACACATATATAATAGATTGAGGTATCTCATAAACAACTCCATCCAACTTTAACATTATTTAAACATTTTATATATGGTAAATGAAGAAAAGTAGATAGTGACACTTAGTCCAATTTTATCTTGATAAATATATCATCCTAGACACGAAGCATCAATGAAAGAATGACATGGTCATTGCAGAAGATCCTAAAAACAAGAAAATATGTTTTTCAAATGGTGAAAACCACAATTGAAAATGGAAGAGAAGTAGTATGCTGACATGATCCTTGGCTGGATAATATTCTCATTATATTCAAAGAGGAAATGCAAGGAAACAATGTTAGAAGAGAATACATCAAGTACTCATTTAGAGACGTCTATGAAGGTAAATGCGATTCGCTTTTGAGGCGTATTCCAGAAGGTGATAGAATCCTAAACCTAATGAGGTAGAAACAACTCAATAAAAGAAATGATGAAATATGCTAGAAAATAGAAAGCAATGAGAAGTTCATTACAGGTAAGACATGAAAAATTGTTAGAACAAGAGGACAAGAGGTAGATTGACATAATGTGGTATGGTCTCCAAAGATTATTCCTCGCCATCAATTTATTCTTTGGATGGTATACAGGAAAAATTTGACAACAAAAGATTGAATTCTTAAATACATAAACATTCCTGATATCAACTGTGTCCTATGTTCGGGAGTTGAGGAAAGCATAAATCATTTATTTGGGAAATGCTCTTTTGTAATACAAATCTGGAGGAGGTATGCTGCAAACATGAACATCATCAATTTTCCAGGATTATGGAAAAAAATCCAAGAGTGGATGAAAAATAAAACAAAAGGAAGATCCTTATATGTAAGTATGTTGAAATACTACTTTGGAGCAGTAATCTACAATATCTGGAAAGAAAGAAATTCAAGAACTTATAATGCAAGAAGTAGAACCGCTGAAGATATTTGGATAGATATAACTTCAGATGGAAATGCATTCATTCAATCCTGGAGAGGAATCGAAAGAAATGAAGAGAATAGAAAACTCTGCCAGATATGAGATATTTCGTTTGAGAAAGTCATAAGTAGAATAAAAGTAGAAACACTATAGGCGCTAATTGATTGTTGTTGTTGTTTGTAATTCAATTATTGTTTCATTATTAAATATAAAATTGTCTAGATCTGATTTTAAACTTTTGTATTTGTTTTCCCTCTTTTAAAATTTTTTATTGAAATGACACTAAACTGTTTCCCCAAAAAATATATCATTCTGATAAAAACATTTAAGACATAATTATTTATAATCTATAGTGACGATGTTAATTGCTTCCAAACCAAGAAATTATTGAAATCTACTCATTTGCTAGGAAGTAATCCATATTAATCAAATTTATAAACTTAAAACTTGTTGAAATGTCACGTATTCGTGCATGAAAATAAATAGGTAGATTAAACTTTGTCATTATTCAAACTCTTAATATCCGGCAAATAAAGATAAGTAGATAGCCAAGACTATGTCAAACTTTATAATTATATAAACTCTTTGTATATGGTAAATTAAGATGATGGATTTTAATTGCAGGTACACTCAAGACATTATTTATCATCTGTACAGAGAATATTAATTGCTTCTAAACAAATAATTGATTGAAATACTACTCATTTCGTCTAGGTTGTAGCCCATATTATGTTAGCAGAAAATTTATTAAATTGTCACTTACTCATGAATGAAGACGTTATTAACATATCTGTAAACAGGATATAATCGTGTCTAGGCCAAAAACTTTTTGAAAAACCTTTAAACTTATGCTTTAAGACGAAATTAATTGTGTATATAAAGAAGACCCTTCAATAGTTTTTTTTTACATGAGTTCATGAATTAAGGCAAAACAAACATTTGTCTTAATTTTAAGTGACATAAACAACGATAATGAATAACAGAATAAAACAAGCAAACAACACTACAATTACATGAAAATTAAGCTATTTTTAAAATATATAAAATAGTGACTTCCTCATAATCAACCAATATCTTTCACAAGTAATGATTCAACTCCACATTTGAATATATAAGTGAGTTTCCATAAAAAATGACATCTCTCCAAACTTGTTCAATATCATTTCGAACTCTAGAAGAAGTTCTTGCATTACACTCCATCCAAATGTGATAAACAATATTGGCAAAAAAACACTTAAAGAGATTTGAAGAGAAGTCTTTACCTTTCACCTTGACGAGAGCAACATTTTTAATATTAATCAATTCTCTTGGAAAACTAAGAAGACCTATGATGGATGTGAAAGACCCTTCCGTAGTTAAGGGGTGATATTAATCACTTCTACACTTAAATCATTTAATTAGAGAGTGAGAGTGAGAGTGAGAGTGAGAGTGAGAGTGATCACTTCTACATTTAAGTCCTTGTAGCTAATATCATCCATGAAAGTAATATGGTAATTTAGGCAAAAATGGTTAAATATTTTTTCTTTAAATTACAGAAATATATAAACAATACAATGTTACAGATAAATGAAATGTATATGAAGAACAATATCACTGAATAAATGGTTGATTCGAGGTATATGCTTAACATATTTCCCTTAAAACAGTTCTATCGTCTCTTGTTTGTGTTGGAGCTTATCGTAGATGGTTGTCTCCCAGGGTATAACGAATCTAGTATTAATTTTGCGCTGGAATCACTACGCATTGAACTTGACCAACGTACCTAAACTATCACCAGGTTTCAACAAAAAATTTCGAACGAAGAACTCGAAGATCACTCACAAAATAAGGAGAGGACTTTTGGAATTCTAGAGTGAGAATGATAAGATGATGAAGTGAGTTTTAGATTAAGGATGAGAGATTTTATATGTTAAAAAGTTAAACCATTAAATAAAATCATCAATTGATCAAACGAAAGACATTGTTTGCCTCTTTATTTACCTTAACGTTTTTTCTTCATTAGGGAGTAATTGTTTGCTAAAAATAATTAAGAAATTTACAATCCAATACTAATGTTAAATGATTTTACAATTTGTCAACAATAATATTAGATTATCATAACAATTGATAATAATAACAAACTCATTTAAGTTACACTACAAATTAACAACATTTTGTTAATTGGTCATCAAGGCATTTTAAATCAATTAATTCAAATTATACATTTGGATCAAATTTTACCCCTTAACTCACGTTTAAATTTAATGTGAATTTGATTTGATTTTATTACCAACATTTTAATTTCCATTAATTAATGGAATTTATAGAATTAACTTACAAATTCTAACAATCCCCACATTAATTGAAATTGAAAGATTAACCTAGTGAAATATTCAATAGTTGAATTCTATATAGGATAGGTAGGTGTAACCCTTTAAACCTTCCCTTATGAAAACATATAACTTTATTAGCTGATTAGTAGACTCAATGTCCTTGAACAATTCTGCCTTTTGTGTAATGATTACACACTTACATAAAATTCTTCCTAATACATGTCAAGCTCTCATGGCTATGTCCGTTTTGGCCATGGAACACGTGCCGAGTTCTGTGAGAGAGTCTAGAATTATGTCGAACAATTTTTTGAAGCGGCCCCACTTCTCTCTCACATATGTGATCTTTATTTTTACAAAGAATCATTAAAAGCGATATGCTTATCCTCGTCAAAATATATATTGTTTCGTTATAGAATTAATCCTCAACAATAATTTTCCAAGTTAGTACAATTAGGTTGTCCCATTGAACCTAGTTCTTGGGATCTCTAGTCTACATAAATTGAGTTTTTCTAATACCAACTTATAGTAGTTTCATGTCTTTACAAGACTTTCAAACTAACTCTCTATTCGATAGTTTGGTTAATGATCCACAATATCATCTTTGACTTACGTGGTCAAATTTGATAACTCTATTATAGAGTATAGTCTAATGACATTATGTTAAGACGTGCATGTCTAGAATTGTCATTGACTCTAAGCTTGTTCAATTTCAAATTACTATCACAATAATTAGAAGTATTCGTTGGTACATTCTTAGATAATCTTATAATATCTTCTTATAAGAATCATAGTCATTCGTTCATACTTACCATTTAAACTTAATTTTTTTTAAGAAAATATTATTTACTTGGCTAACTAGTAGATAAAATGTCTTTGAACTATTCTGCCTTCGTGTAAACAAATATACATTTTTCATAAAAATGTTTTATTTTTCAACATTAGTCAAAAATATAGATTATAACATTTAATCTATCAATCATAATTTTTTTAGAAGATTTCCATACGTAGATTGTATTTACAAGTGTAAATATATTCACTTTTAGACGTAAAATCTTTTATTTAATAATATTAATATATCATTTGATAATAACATGATATTTAGTGTAGTGCAATTCATATCCTTAATGAATTTAATCATTTTTATCATAATTTTCAACGATAAAAATATCATACAAAAGACACGTAATGAAATATTTTCATTGTCTTCATGATATATATAATTGTCACATTCACTTTGACAAAGTATGATCAAATTTTCATATTATTATTATAAATTTTGTTATAAGTCATATAAAAACTTTTTAAACTTTTTTTTTTTATCTATTTCATAAAATTGTTCTGAATACATTGTTCTTCAATTTTTTTTTTATGAAAGTAATGTCAAAGAAATGACACGTTTCTTGATTTCACAATTATCAAATTTGAGAACATCAACTCAACAAATATAAACAAGATATTTTCTTGTTATTTTATTTCTTTTGTAAAGTTGTGCAACTTTATCTTTTGTACATAACATATTTCTTTACCAATAAATTATATTTTTACTTATCATAATATACACAATAATTTTTGTGTTATTATCAATAAAAGTATTTTCCCCCACATTCGCGTTGGTATCCTTTTAAATCACACACATTTATATGATATAAATCAATAGTTTTCTAATCAAAATTTTTTCACACAATTCTTTTGTTATACTTATCATACAATGAATAAGATAATTATATTATAATATTTAATTGAATAAAACATAATTTATATGCAAGATATTATAATATTTATTCATATATAAATCATTCTTCACACAATCTCTACATAAGAGATTATAATATTTAATCAATTAAAATATTTATTTCATCACATTATTTCTATAAAAACTAGAATATTTAATCAAATAAATATTCACAATGTCACATGATTTATACTAAAAAAATCATA
Organism: Impatiens glandulifera; assembly: GCF_907164915.1. NCBI lineage: Eukaryota > Viridiplantae > Streptophyta > Magnoliopsida > Ericales > Balsaminaceae > Impatiens > Impatiens glandulifera. The sequence continues at coordinate 74,816,214 of NC_061862.1, read as the reverse complement.
ATGTTTCAAGCATCTTTGGCCGAAGCATCTTAAACATTTATATTGGTTGCACATTTGCATTCCATAATATCGATACATTTGCCATTATTTATCAAATCAAACACAAATTTTCTTGTAATTATTAGATTTCAAAAATATCAAATCAAACAAGTCTTTATGATAAAATTGAACAATGTATAATATATAATCGAATAGTTTAGAAACATACTCAAACAAATGATGTGTCATATATATTATAATTACTTCATATATCATTAATTAAATAATTTTATAAAATACATCAATAATTAATTATTATATTAGAAATTTATCTTTAATCAAATACAAAATAACTAATTATTCATGTCATCAATTCATTAATTTTTTAATTAATCAACTTTTATCTTTTCATAGAAGTTTTTGAAGACCAAAAGACACATTATTTTATGACAAAATTTCAGAAATTTCTGTTAAAATAAAATAGATATATAGCCAGTCTTTATTCACATATATGTACAAATAACTAGTTAATCATACTCATTATTAATTATCACAAATTATCATATTATTAGCTAAGATGCATGTTATATATATAAGCAATCACTTACCAACACGATATATAACTACAGATGTACTTCATGTCTTAATCGAATCACTTACATTTCCATGTTTTGAATAATAACAACGTGAAGTGACTATGCATGCTCAAAACAAATCTGGGTAGATTATTCTCACCGAGACAATTTTTGCAAAGATAATTTCGACTAATATAGTCGTTTCTCTTTAAATGCATGATTAGAATTAGTTCTATGACAAACAATTTTTTTAATCTCTTTATACAAATGACTTTCATTATCAATCATGATTAATATCATAATTTTTTATAGAAGAAATTGGAATGATTTCAATATCAATGACTCAAGCCATTTTAACGAGTCTGATTTCTACAAAGAAATCATCAACTATCCCATCCATCTCATAATTTTTTACACACGAAATTGGATCAATGACTAAAGTCATTTTAACTAGGTCTGATTTCAATCAAGAAATAATTCAAATAGGAATCGTCATTTCACCTCGCTCCCCTACATCTGAACTTCAAACCACTACGTCAATGCGTCTTTTTATTGTTCTACCATTGTTTACGAGCTTCTATCTTTTTTTTCGTAGAAATTTATTCTTCTCTTACTTTGTCTTAACTCTGTCAATGAAAATAATAACTTAGTATCATAATCAAAAGCTAAATATATGAGACAATCTATATATACATATATAAATATACTATATTTCCTTAGTTAGCATATTCTTATTAATTATCACATTTAATTAATTTAAGAAGGTATATATTTATAATGAATTATTTTACAATTGAAACCATATGTCTCAATTATAATTAATTTTAAATAACACCATTAATTAAAACTATTTTTTGTCCATTTTCTTTTCCAAAATTAATATATAATATTATCTTAGAATTTAAATTAAATAAAAGAGACGATACTTCCCTTTTTAAGTTTAGCGTTATTCAACAATAACCATTCATAACTCTTTTTAAAGGATTTAGACCTACTTCATCTTTCAAAAAACATTTATCATCTCTTTTGTAACATCACAACACGTATTTCTGAAACATCAAAGAAAACAAATTTTGATAAAGAAAACTACTAAATAGTTTAGCACAATGAGACTATTTTAAGATTGTTAGATATCTTGTCGTTAAACTACAGAAATATATAAACAATACAACGTTATAAATAAATAAAATAAATGCAATGTATATGAAGAACAATATCACCGAATAAATGGTTGATTCGAGGAATGTGCTTAATACATTTCCCTTAAAACAGTTATATCGTCTCCCATTTGTGCTAAAACTTATCGTAGATAGCTATCTCCAAAGGTACACCGAATTTAGTAGTGATTCTGCATTAGAATCACTATGCATCGAACTTGACCAATGTACCTGAACTATCACCGGATTTCAACATAAAATGTTGAACGAAGAATTCAATGATCACTAACAAAATAAGTAGAGTACTTTTGGAATTTTATAGTGAGAAATGATAAGATGATTAAGTGAGTTTTAGATTAAAGATGATATATTTTATATTGTTTAAAAGTTAAACCATTAAATAAAATCACCAATTGATCAAACAGATGACATTGTTTGCCACTTTATTTACCTTAACATTTACTCTTAATTAGAGAGTAATTGTTTGCCAAAAATAATTAAGGTATTTATAATTCAATACTAACGTTACATGGTTTCATAGTGTGTTAATAATAATATTAGATTATCATAACAATTGATTATAATACCAAATTCATGTAAGTTACAATATAAATTAACAACATTTTGTTGTTTGGTCATCAATACATTTTAAATCAATTAATTTAAATTAATTAATTATAATTATACATTTGGATCAAATTTCACCCCTTAATTTACGTTTGAATTTCATGTGAATTTTATTTGATTTGATTACCTATATTTAATTTTCATTCATTAATGAAATTTATAGAATTAGTTTAAAAATTCAAACAAAAATAAAATTGTAACGCTGCGATATTGGATCGAGACGGTTAGACGAGTGTATGCTTTGGGAGGGAGAGAGGTACTACTATTTCATAAATTTGTCGGTGGCATAGAACATCAAGTAATATGTGGAGTAACTCCCGATATAGCAGTAAAAACAAGACTATCTCCCCGTAAACATGTGAATTTTGATGCATACAAGTAGTTTTGTTGAAACGTCGAGTTGGCAGATTGATGTGTTGAACAATACTAACTTGAAATTCATCTGTTTAATAATTTGTGTCAAAATATCTCATATGAACCTGATTTGTTGATTTGTATTTGACTTGAACCTAACACGACTGACTTGACTTAATTTGAACTAAGCCCGATTTAATTCAATAAAAAATAATAATACATCATTATATTTCTAATTAAAATCACACCAACACAAAAGAACAATAAAGTTAGATCCACATAAAAGAACAATAAAGTTAGATCAACGGGAAATGGGCAAATTTCTACCCGAGAAGTCAAATACAGGATCTATAGCCATGAATCTCTGATCATTGCCCGTCGAAATTTTTCTGGAAAAAGGAAAAAAAGACTAAAGAGGCCTTTTAAATTCTTTAATTTCTGGATGAAAAACGAAGAATTCAAAGGAGTGCTAATGGAAACATGAAATACCAGTATCCATGGGATACAAATGTTTAGAGTTTACGAAAAGCTTAGGATCCTAAAAGGTAAGCTCAACAAGTTCGACAAGAAGAATTACAAAGGTATATCAAAAAGGGTAGAGGGATCACGAGTTAAACTAGAGAATATTCAAAGCAAACGCTTGAGGATGCAGAACCTACCTAATAATCAAGTTGAGGAGAAATAAGCACTGGCAAGTTTCAGAGATCTCTACTCAAAAGAATAAAGTTTCTTCAAATAGAAGAAAGTTGGCTTTCTTTGGGAGACAAAAATACTGCCTTCTTTTACAGGAAATGCGCGAATCGAAAATTTAGGAACCAAGTCCTCAGATTGAAAGATTATAGTGGGGAAATGTTTCAGGGACATGGAGCAAGTCAAAAGGAAGCTATCAATTATTATAAGGGTCTGATTGTAACAAAACTGAGTAATGAAGGACTCAATACCAGACCAGGGGTGTTACAACAAATTGTTCTAAGAATAATCGACAATGAGGATGCTGATAAGATGATATCAATGGTCAGTCAAAAAGAGATCAAGAATTCTCTGTTTGCGATAAAAAGAGGTAAAAGTCTAGGGCCAGATGGATACAATACGACTTTCTTCAAGGAAAACTAGGATATAGTCGAGAAAGATATAAGTGAAAGGGTTCTAAAATTCTTTCAAAATAGTAAAATGCTTAAGTAATGTAATGTTACAGTATTGAATTCGATTCCCAAAATCTCACTTCCGGATAAAATTTAAGACTTTCGTCCTATTTCATGTTGCAACGTAATCTATAAAATCATCTCTAAAATCATTTCGCAAAGATTTAAAATTGTTATTTCAAAATTAATTAGTTTAGGGGAATAAAATTTTATTTCGAATCACTCTATCTCCCATAACATACTTCTTATGCAAATTTCATTGAAGAAAACTATATCTCTAAGAGTAGATTTCAAAATTGGCATTCAGAAAACTTTCGACTCGATAAGATGGGAATCCATTCTTGAATTCCTTTATGTTGTTGGTTTCCCTAATATTTTTATCGAGTGATTAATATAGTGTGTTTCAACCCCTCACTTCATTGTCAGCATGAATGACATACATAATGACTTCTTTAAGGGAAAAAGAGGAGTAAGGAAAGGAGATCATTTATCACCTTACCTATTCGTTCTTATTATGGATATCCTAGAATGCATCTTTAAAATACTCCTAAGGAACCATAAATTCAATTTTCACCCCTACTGTAAGGAACAAGCAATAACACATATTTGTTTCGCTGATGATTTATTCTTAGTGGCTTACATAGATGTTGAATCTATTAGTACAATCAAGGAAGCACTGACAATGTTTTATAGTATTATAGGTTTATTCATTAATGAAAACAAAAGCCAGACTTTCTATGGAGGAGGAATGAAAGAGTATTTGAACTAGAATATATTTAATATCATTAGCATAAAAGAAGAAATGCTTCTAGTCAAATATATTGGAGTCCCCTTATATGTAAATCAACTTCAAAGATCACATTTTTGCCCACTTATTGAAAATGTTAGAAATTCTATTTTGGATTGGGCTACAAAAAACTTGTCTTACGTAGGAAGAATAGAGCTTGTGAAAAGAGTTACTATGGGAATCATTGGCTACTGAACACAACAAATAGTCATTCCCCAAAAAGTCATGGATGAACTAGATAAGTTGATGAGAGACTTCATCTAGGGTACTCAAGGTAGATGAAGCAAAAAGGTTAAATGGGAAACTATATGTACCCCAAAGGAGGAAGGAGAGTTTTACATAAAAAATTGTTTCATATGAAATTGAACGCTCACAATCAAATATGTATGGGCCCTTGAGATGAATGTAGATTCATTATAGGTCAAATGAGTTCATACGAGATTCATGAAAGGAGAAGCTAGCATATGGACATGCCAAATCAAAAAATGAAAAGGAATGTTCCTTGAAGAAAATCATAAGAACCAGAAGAGAGACATATCAGATGATGATGTTCATAATCAGTAATGGAAGGGTAATATTATTCTGGCACAATCCTTTGTTATAGAATAATTCATAATTCTTTGGGAGGAAATCCAATCTATTAGAGTCAGAATGAGAAGAGATTGTCTTTTGTACTCAATTAGAGATATTCAAAAAAGAAAATGAAGCTCTATTCTTAGGAGTATTCTAGAAGGAGTCAGAATTCTAAATCTGATCAATAATATACAATTCAATGGAAACATTGATACAAAGAGTTGGAATACGAATATGAATGGAATGTTCGTGGTAAGAAAAACATGGGAGATCATTAGATCAAAGGAGGTGGTGGTCGATTAACATAAAGTAGTTTAGTCTTCAAAGGATACCTCAAAACCAATTCATTCTTTGACTGACATTCAGGAAAAGATTGGAGATAAGAGACAAAATTAAGAAGTATATGAATATTCCTGACGTCAACTACTAAATCTGCACAGTAAAAGAGGAAAGCATTGACCACTTGTTTGGGGAGTGCGCATTTGTATCTAAGATGTGGATCAATTTTGCTCAGAATATGAATATCACTAAATTTCCAGGTACATGGAATGAAATCATAAAACTTGTAAAGAAAAAGGCTAAGGGCGATAAATTTTATGTGAATGTTTTCAAATGCTTCTTTGGAACCCTAGTCTAGAATACTTGGAGAGAAAGAAATACAAGAATTCATAGCACGAATAAGAGAACAGAAGGAAAAATTTGGGATAATATTGTTTATGATAGCAACACTCTCATACATACATGGAGGGGAATTCCGATTAATGAAGACAATTGAAAGTTTAGTCAATAATGAAATATCCCCTATAAAATCATTAATGGGAAATGATGGTTCAAATAGTTCTTGTTTGATGACTTATTAATTTGTAATTCAATTGTTTGTTGTTCTATAATTTAATTGTTTGAAACTCATTTGACATTTTTAACAAAGTTAGAGTTTGTCTAGCTTTGTTTCTTAAAACTCACTTTCCATCTTTTTGAGTTTTTAATGAAACAACACTAATCCGTTTTCCACAAATAAAAATAAAAATAAAAAATTTTCTTGCATTGATTTTTGCATTTGGTATAATAGCTATAACCCATTTGTTACACCATTGATTTGCAGAGGCCACTATGACATTTATTGACTTGTTAAAACCCAAAGAAAATGTTAAAACCATAAAGATCGTCATCATAAGTTTCTATAACATTGAACTGGAGTGTTTTCTTGCGGACCTTGCCTCGATTCTCGGGATAAGAGGATAATACCTAGTTTGTCTGTTTGTGGTAGACTCTAAATATTTTATTAAGTGGTCTTGATTTATTAATTGATTTGGGAATTGGATTTTAATAATATTGTTGGTCACACTATAACTTAAAATATTTAAAGTTAAGTTCATAAGGATCTAAAAAAAAAAAATTGGTCTCAGTTTTAAATAAAAATAACACAGAAACAAAATCGATAAAAAATAACTGTTCTATTTTAGAGTTGATTTTATATATAATTGAAATTATTAGTAATAAATATATATTAGAGTTAAAAAAATGGTTAGATGGAGACGCAAACTAGTTGAAATTGTAATTATTAATATTGGAGAAATATTTTAATACTTTTAATAATTGAATTCTTGGTGAAAATTGAGAAAATTTAACCATCAACTAATTTTTATTTCACTTATATTTTTATTAGGAAAGAATTCTTTGTAGTGGTAACCCCGGGAAATCCCTATGGTCCCGTAACTTAGCATGTGGCATGGATACGTGGCAATACAGGGATCGCAAGGTGACGTGATATTTAATGCGTTTTTATTTTTAATAATATTTTTATAGTACCTAAGAGTTTTTGAAATTAACTATGTAAAAATAATTATTTAATTCAAATTTTAATAATATGAGAATTGACATGAAATCAAGTTTAAATTAATTAAACATGATTAATTTTAAAAAAATATTATTTATTTGAAAAACAGGGTTGCCAAATAATTTTATAAAAATACATAAAAGATACGTTTACAAATATACTATATACTAGAGTTTCATAAAAGGGTTCGTTATTTGGTTATGGGAAAGAGCTTACGCGCTATGTCTTCTGTGCCTGTTGAAAATGGTTTTATTTTTAAAACAAAAGTCTGTCTATTTAAAGATTTATTTATAACATTTATTGTCAGTAGTTAGTAGTCCGGGGGTCCTAACTAGGATAAACTTAGATTATGTAAATAATTGTACTAAATTATTTAGAAGGGCGTATATGCGATTGCCTAAAAATCCTGAAAATCATCAAAAAAGTGTTAGAATTTAAAAATAAATTCCAAATGGGCCTTAGTCAAAATATTTATTTGGAAAATATACCGAAAATATCTGAAAATCAATTGCTGACCTAAGGGATTATTTAAAAATAGTTTGGGATTCCAAAATTACAAAAATAATTTTTGATTTTAAAAAGTGGAACCAAACAGGCCTTAGGACCAGAGTCCTAGAGATTGGGTCTGTTTGTACCGGTCTGGGCTCGGATGGGCTTGGTCTAGACCGTGGGTGGTCTGGATTGGTGCTCGGGACATTCAGTCAAGTGACTAGAGGGTTTGACCTTGGGGTTTGGGAGGCTCAGTCCCGAACTCAGATTGTTCGATCCTAGGTCTGGGAGTCTCTATCGTAGATCTAAAATTCTCGGTCATAGTTTTAGGAGTCTCAGTCCCAAGTCAGATCTCTCGATCCTAGGTTAGAATCCTCGGTCGGAGTTTTCAATCCTTGCTCAAGAACATCGGTCCTAAGTCTTGGACCCAACTCAAGAATACGGGTTCTTGGTCTTGGTCCTAGGTCAATTTTCTTGGTCCTGCTTCTCGGTCTCGGCCCTACATGACTCGGTCGTCAGGGACCGAGTGTTCTTCATTTGGTATGAAGAATTGAACGTTTATAACTTTTGATATGAATCATAAAAACATGATATGTAAGTTGCAAACAACTCATATGAATGTAGGGATCATAATCCCTAACCATAAATACGTTCAATCGAACCTAAAATAATTGATTTTTCAAAACGGTTTTTAGTAAAAAATTTGGGAACTTTTGATTTAGGTCATCTCATGGACTAATTCTTGTTCCAACAACTTTGAAATGATGTTTATATTTGAACTGAACCAAAACAAGAACATTAATCAAGCTCTAATAACTTTCAAAACTAAAATTCAAACATTTTTTGAAAATTCAGTTGGATTAAAACATGATTGGGATGTTGATTTTATGATTTAGAAATCATCCTAACATGTTTACAAACATGTTAGGAAGCTAATTGAATCAAAATTCAATCTTAAAAGCTCAAGAACACGAAATTCAAAATTTCAGATTTTTAAATCAAATTTGGATTTTTTCGATTAAGGTTGAATTGATGAAATCTCTTTTCGAAAGAAAGCTTAGAATCATCTAGGGAATGATTTCAAACAAAGAAAACACAAAATTGATCCATAAATAAGATCAACCCGATCAAACTTGAAAAAATCCAATTTCAAATCCTAACTTGAATATTACAGTAGGTCTGGAAGCTTACAATTGATTGGAGAACACTCCAATGATGTGTAAAAAGCTTTCCCAGGCCATGGATCGAAGCCTAGATCACTTGAGCAAGTTCTTCAAAAAGACAGTCACCTGAATTTTTGGTAGATCTCCAATCAAGCTATGATATTGGGATTTTATTTGACGGATTGGAAGAAGGATGCCTAAAGACTATTTATACCCGAGATAGGTCTGTTATTGAAGTCAAATTCTTCCCCGTTTCTATTTTGTGCTAAGTAGCCTAGGTAGAGTATCGATTTTGACTACTAATCCTAGGGGAAATGATGGCGAGGAGGAGACATGCATATGGGTGAAGAATTGAGGGATAAGGTTGAGAAACAGAGGAGACAAACCTTTTGGAAGATCGTCGGTGTCGAGCGCGGCCTCCTACGTCCGCGAAGAATAAGAACAAAACGACGTCGTTTATTTAAAACAAAATGCGTTGTTGCATTCCATTGGTGTTTTGTTGGCGCTTGAGCGTCTGGGCTAACGGGGTTAGCGTCCTCGTTAGTTGTTCTAGTGTGGACGCGGTGTGCACTACTTCCGTTACAACCGGATGTGTGACATATTCCTAGGTGCTGGATGAAAATCCAACGCTGATCCGATGACTATGAATCCTTCTGTAAAGTTTAGACATAATTTATGCCATTATTAGATTATAATTTTAATTAAAAGGTTATTTGAAATGGAATTATTAATCTTTTTGTATTTTTCTTCACCAAATTATTACATAAAAATATTTTTGACAACATGTTGGGTCAAATTATTTTGACTAAGGGTCAAAGTATTCTGACTAATGAAATTTTGATGATGAGTTGGTATAAAACTTAAACTAAGCCGTTTAATTGTTTTTGGTGCAGGTGTATCAAAAATATGTTATATTAGACTAAGTCTGAATGAGGTTCATTAGACTGATTGTCTATTAGACACATAGAGTTAAACGTGCAGTCTAACAGATACGTAATTAGACGTGCAGTCTAACAGATACGTAGTTAGACGTGCAGTTTAACAGATACGTAGTTAGACGTGCAGTCTAACAGATACGTAGTTAGACGTGCAGTCTAACAGATACGTAGTTAGACGTGCAGTCTAACAGATACGTAGTTAGACGTGCAGTCTAACAGATACGTAGTTAGACGTGCAGTCTAACAGATACGTAGTTAGACGTGAAATCTAACAGATACGTAGTTAGACGTGCAGTCTAATAGATAAGTAGTTAGACATGTAGTCTAACAAATACATAGTTAGACGTGCAATCTAACATATACGTAGTTAGACGTGCAATCTAACAAACGTAGTTAGACGTGCAGTTTATCAGAGACATAATTAGACGTGCAGTCTAACAGACATAGTTAGACGTGCAGTCTAATAGATACGTAGTTAGATGTGCCGTCTAACAGAGATGAGAGTTAGACGTGTAGTCTAACTTCTTCAAATTAGTCTGAAGGGAAGCGTAGTTAGACGTGCCATCTAACAGAGATGAGAGTTAGACGTGCAGTCTAACTCCTTCAGATTAGTCTGAAGGGAAGCATAGTTAGACGTGCCGTCTAACAGAGATGAGAGTTAACTTTAGATTAGTCTGAAGGGAAGCGTAGTTAGACGTGCCGTATAATAGAGATGAGTGTTAGACGTGCAGTCTATCTCTTTCAGATTAGTCTGAAGGGAAACGTAGTTAGACGTGTCGCCTAACATAGATGAGTGTTAGACGCGCCGTCTAACTCCTTCAGATTAGGCTGAAGGGAAGTGTAATTAGACATGTCGTCTAATCCCATTAGACCAGGTGGTCTAATGAATCCCGTGTTGGTTAATTAGATGTTCGCGGCAGAATAATTTATAGATCTAATCTAAACATCTAATCATATGATCATGCATAATTGATAGAATCATGATATATAGTTTATAGAAATATACCTTTGATGCGTGAACCAGATCAGATCTGGTAGTAATGAATAATCGAGAGCCACACGTGTTGCTCCTCTACTTGGTCCACACGAGCCCGACTAGATCTCTTTACTTTCGACTGCTAGGACGAAAAAGACAAAAGTGAAGCAATCCAATTGCTAGATTAAAAGATGATTTCCTCCTCTTGGAGTTCTCACCGTAATATAGCAAAAGCCGATTTAAAAGAGGAACAATTCTCTCTCTATTCACTTCCGTTTTCTTGCAAATAAGTGAATCCTTTTGTATTAAATAAAATTCCATAATTAACCATTAATTATATATTATTTTATTTCACAAATAAATAATACTTCTTATTATTAATAATATCTAATATGTATTAATTATATATTATTTTATTTCACAATCTTAACTCCATAATTAACCATTAATTATATATTATTTTATTTCACAATCTTAACTCCATAATTAACCATTAATTATATATTTTTTTATTTCACAAATAAATAATATTTCTTATTATTAATAATATCTAATATGTATTAATTATATATTATTTTATTTCACAAATAAATAATATTTCTTATTATTAATAATATCTAATATGTATTAATAATTAACCATCTTTCTCGTTTATCTAGTCGGTCAACTCTAAGTGTGTGACCTCATAGGACCCGATTATAATAGTTATAGGTTTAACCCCATTAATCGTAGTTGGCTTCTAGCAAAACACTACGACTCCTAAAATAATCGGATTAAATTATATCTGTTAATTTGTCCTATTCAGGTTTAGTCATTGCACATTAAATTAAAGGACACAATTCCTTCAATCTCCCACTTGTCCTTAAACAAGTGTGCAATATAAGATATCTTTGTCTCTTAATTTCTTATTTGATGATATGGTAACATTCATACCTTTCTATCAAATATGTTTCTTGAACTCTGAGTTTGAACTGTCAATTAAACGGATGATTCATATTAATCCATCCGAGCATGGCCATGCATTTTCAGTTCTCGCTATTCAAGTGACCGAGACACCATTCCTGTTCAATGTATCATAGTATACATGAAGTAGGAGGACTTCTCCATTCTTGTATGACTATGGCTCCCACTCAATTTTTAGCAAACCCAACTACTGCCTTTATAACTCCCTTTTACGGAAAGCGTTTAACAGTGTCAAAGAAATACCAATCATCAAGTGAGGCCACAACATACTCATGTCTGAGGAATCTACTAAACATGGTTTAACTTAAAACTCTACAATCTCGTTTGGAGAGTCTTAAGGTGGGTCAGTCTTACATGTATCATCCATACACGTATATGTAATTGACTAGACATCTCCATATCCTTATAGCCCATGAAACCTGACGCTATCAGTCAGCTTACAATATAGTAACTTATAAAATCATCTATGTCCATTTGATGATTTCAAACTATAGACTTTTAATAATTAAAAACTTCATTTCACTTAATGGGGTTTCATTCACCAGAACACTTAAGGTGATCCCATTTGTTAATAATGAATTATTTGGACATATTATTCAATATCGATAAAAACAATATAAATAAGGATGAAATATCATATATCATAAAATCATCAAGTCAAACATAAAACTGGCGTCTAACACTCATAAATACATAATGTAATACAAAAGCGAACTCAAAGCCATTCTCCAATGTGCTTGAGACCCTTAGCCCTAGTGTGACTCTCATGCTTGGGCCTAGGCATAGGTTTGGTTAATGGATCTGCAATGTTGTCATCAGTATGCACCTTACACATCCTAATATCACCCATAGTGATGATGTGTCGAATAAGGTGATACTTTCTCATAACGTGCCTGAATTTGGAGCTCGAACTCGGTTCCTTTGCCTGAGCTATGGCACCATTGTTGTCACAATAGATGTCGATAGGCATTGAAATGCTAGGAACAACATTGAGTTCATCTAGGAACTTCCTCATCCAAACGACCTCCTTTGCTGCTTCACTAACAGCAATGTACTCAACCTCTGTTGTAGAATCTGCTTTAGTACCTTGCTTGGAGCTCTTCCAGCTTACAGCTCCTCCATTAAGGATAAAGACATAACCCGATTGAGACTCAAAGCCATCTCGGTCAGTCTGAAAGCTTGCATCAGTATAGCCTTGTACGATCAATTTTTCATCTCCCCCATATACTAAGAAATTGTTGGGTCAAATTATTTTGACTAAGTGTTGAAATAATTTACCCACTGATATTTTGATGATGAAATAATCTATGAGTTTTGATACAGGTGTATTAAGACAACATGTTATTAGACATGGATCTAATGAGGGTCATTAGACCGATTTTGATCTCCATTCGCATAAAATTAGACGTAGGTCTAATGGAATTAGACGTGAGTCTAATAGAATTAGACGTACAGTCTAACTCATCGGAGTTAAACGTGTAAGTCTAATAGATGTGTAAAGAATTAGACGGGTAATCTAAAGAATACACGGAATTAGACGTGAGTCTAATAGAATTAGACGTACAGTCTAACTCATCGGAGTTAGACGTGTAAGTCTAATAGATGTTTAATGAATTAGACGGGTAGTCTAATGAATACACGGAATTAGACGTTAGTCTAATAGAATTAGACGTACAGTCTAACTCATCGGAGTTAGACATGTAAGTCTAATAGACGTAAAGAAATTAGACGGATAGTCTAATGAATACGCGAAATTAGACGTGAGTCTAATAGAATTAGACGTACAGTCTAACTCATCGGAGTTAGACGTGTAAGTCTAATAGACGTAAAGAAATTAGACGGGTTGTCTAATTAGTGAAAGTTAGACGTGAGTCTAACTCCTTCAGACAAGTTTGAGGTAGAACCGGAATTAGACGGGGCAGTCTAACTCAGTGGAGTTAGACGTGCCGGTCTAATGGTTATTTTAATTAGACGGGTTGTCTAATTAGTGAAAGTTAGACGTGAGTCTAACTCTTTCAGATTAGTCTGAGGTAGAACCGGAATTAGACGTGTAGTCTAACTCAGTGGAGTTAGACGTACCCGTCTAATGGTTATGTAAATTAGACGCGAGTCTAATTATATTAGACCAGGTGGTCTAATAGACGCTTTTCATTAGAAGGAGTTGACTTATTTCATTAGACTGATTTTTCCAAAACCGTCTAACTGAAATACGTCTAATGCTCTGTTCAAGCAGTACACTTGAATCTAGCATTTCTCCTACCCATGTGCTATAGTTGTACCCTACTCCTGCTCCACTTTCCTGTGAAGATTAGTACAACAGCTATATGCATACAATCAAGGAATGCCACGTAAGAGAATTTTCCTCACATTACTCGTTTTGCAGGTACATCTCTGATGGAATATTCGGCGCACTACCAGTTCTGTACGGCCACGATCCTTGTGCTCAGAACCTATTGTGTACAATGGAGGCTTTCCAATGGAAGAGTGCCACATATCATTCTTGAAGATTCGACCGTTAGCTCCTGCTCAGTATTTAATCAATCCTAAGGACAACGGACGAAGAACTTCAATTTTACCGGATTTTGCCTTAACCAATCTTACGAACAAGCATTCTGATTTTGCAGAGAGAGACTACCCAATCACTTTGCTTACTAAAGTTATTTTGTGAAGCTTCTTTCTGATTGTACTGTGTGTGAATCGAGAGAGAGAGCTAGAATCAAAACACCATTAGTTGAGTGATATTCTTCAATTTCTTGTAATTGAACAGAAAGTGTTCTGTTCAATAGTGAGCTAAGTGTGTGTGTAAACTGTATTTGATTCTCATCATATAGTGAATCCTTCTGATGGTTGGAAGAAGGGGTGACGTAGGAGAGTTTCTCCGAACATTCATAAACAAACTGCTGTGTTCTTCTTTTCTGTCATCTTTTCATATTTCATCTTGTGCTTCAAACCCAAGTAAACAATTCCGCCTTGAATCTGTTTCAAGTGTTTACACAAGTTTTGCGTAGAATAGAAAGAGATATTAATCCCTAACAGGATTTCTATCAAACCGTTTTTCATAAGCGTTCATCATTAGCCAGACCCCCGTCTCTATTGATAAAGCCAATCCTATCAATTGGTATCTGAGCCTTGTTTCTATTCTCAAGCCTCTCCTGAAATATGTTAAACATACCCAAAGATGCCAGTGCTACAACCATTCCAACTTTCTCTCGCGAAAACTATATTGTTTGGAAGAAAAGGTTTCGTGCTCATCTCTCATCTCTTCATGATGACATGTGGAGTGTTGTCACAGAAGGTCCTATCAAGATTGATAAGGAGAAGGCCGACTGGACTGCTGATGAAAAGAGGCAGAACAACCTCAACAACATGGCTCTTGATGTTCTGTACAGATCTCTCGATGACAGTATGTTCAACTACATCATCGAATGTGACACTGCCAAAGAGGTCTGGGACAGACTCACTCAACTATGTGAGGGTAACGAGCAAACCAAGGAAAACAAGATCATGGTTGCCACTCAACAGTTCGACAGCTTCAAAATGCGTCCTGGTGAAACAATGAACGATTTCGACACCAGATTCAGCAAGATCGTCTCCTCTCTGATCTTAGGCAAGACCTATAGCTACCGGGAGCTTGCTATCAAGATCATGCATGCTCTTCCAAGGGAATGGGACATAAAGACTATGGCGATGAGAGAATCCAAAGATCTGAACAAGATTTCTCTCTTTGATCTCTTCGCTGACCTCAAGGCCTATGAGTTCGAGCTGAACTGTAGGATGGAAGAAGATCAACCCTCGTCCGTTATTATTGCCAAGGCGTTGGTGACTGCTGAAGAGCCACCATCTACTCCGGACGTGAAGATGGCAGCTCAGCAGCTGAGCAGCGATGCCATGTCTCTCTTTGTGAAGAAGTTTGGCGACGTCATGAAGAAGAGCAACACTAACTCAAACTCTTCAAATTCTAATGATAATAGAAAATCTAAAGCTAATGTTACTTGTTTTAACTGTGGTATTAAAGGTTAATATTCATCGGAATGCCAGAAGCCAAAACGTGAAGATGCAAAGGAAGATGGAAAAGAGCTGAAGGCTCTTATGGCCGGTGACGGAAAGAGCAGAGGAAGCAGCCGTGGCTCGTACTTCTCATCTAGTGAAAGCGATGAAGAAGACGTGGCTTGATTCATGGCCAGAGAAGATGAGGAAGGAACTCAGGAAACTGAGGTATTTGATTTCTCCTCCGAAAAGTTTTCAAGGGAACAACTAGTAGCTGGACTAGATGAAATGGTCATCGAGTACAGAAAGCTAGCAGAATCTCTAAATAAAACTAAATCTTCATCAGATTTAAATGAAACAAACCTGTCTAAAGAGGAAGAATCACATGTTTTTGAAAAGAAAATTGAAGAGATATCATCTGAAAATGAGATGCTCAAAGAACAGATTCAAACTATTTCATTTAAAAACAAAAGGCTCAACTATGTTGTCTGTGCATGGACAAGGTCTAGTGATGCTGTCAAATATCAGATCAGCATGTTGAAACCTTCTGGATCTAGATCCAGATTGGGATTTGATAGCAATGATCCTAACCTGTCCTGCAAAAAGTCAAAGCCAAATGACAAACTTAAGCCAATAAGTTTTGTCAAAGGAAGTATGATGACATTGAATCTGATCCTATTCATGAAGAAGTGGCTTTTAAAAATGAAATAGTTTATGTTCCACCAACTGTTAGCTGGCTTAAGAATAAGCTTGAAAAGGTTAATAAGTATGGTAACTTAAAACCTGACTCTAAGTCAAGGAGTTTTAAAAGAAAACCTTCCTCAAAAGTCAAAGGATCAGTGGCTAGCAGGAAGTCATCTGCTAAGTCAAAATCTTATGCATTAATCACAACACAAAATGGGAAGTCCATCAGAATAACTCAAATATGGATTCTTAATGGACTAATTGATCAAGGACCCAATTGAGTATGGGTACCAAGATTTGTAAATAGTTTATGTTGTAGGTGATGCAGGAGGATAGCTGGAAGGAAGCTAGAAGAGTACTTATCTGAGTACACAGTTTGGAAGATCAACAATGGAACTTGCCATTCTGGAAGATTAATTGTTTTTAATTTGTTAAAAATATTTTTGGTCTTTGGACCACAAAAATTGTTTATAAAACTCTTTTGTCCATATTAATTTTTTTTAGAAGGAAAATTTCTTTGGAATTAAAGATATTATCTAGACGAATATACTTAATCGGTCTAATTAGACAAGGTTGTCTAAAAGAAAAAACATGTACTTAGACGTATTTTTATTCACAATCCATACATCTAAGTCTACATGTTGAGATTTTATATCCACACAATTAGACGGACACATCTAATAGACGTTAGACGTTTTTATGTCTGAGCAAAATGATGCTTACGTCTAATAAAAACACGTCTAGCACGTGGTGTTTATGCGGAATTAGACGTACACGTCTAATAAACATTAGACGGATTTGTTATAAACACGGAATTAGACGTATGCGTCTAATACACTCATCTGTCTAATAGACACTGTGTTATTTGTGAAGTAAGAAAAACGTCTAACTACGTGCCGATTAGACTGATCAGGGACAACTGTCACACGATGAGAGTTATCTACTTTTCCCGCTCAAAATATCAAACAGTCATCTCTTAATAACATGAAGACACGTGTCTATCAAGTTTAAAGAAAATGACTAATATACCCTCATTTTTAATGATTACTTCTTGAAAAATGACGTCTAATATTTATTACTGGGCCATACCCCTAAAATAGACGGTTATTCATTATTTCCATTTCTCATCTATATAAGGACATTCCTGCATAATTTTGAAAACTTTCAATCTCTCAAAATCTCTAAGAACCCTAGTTTTCTTGCATTTCTCTCACTAAAACTCTTTGAGATATCGTATCGATTCATATTCTCTCAAAATGGTGAAGAAAATCACGCTCGGTCACTGTACTTTGCACGTGGACTTTCCATCGGTGTAATCTTTTGATCAGCCGGAGGTGGTGAAGATGTTATAAACCCTAGAATATTCTAGTTTGAGGAAGTATCTGGGCGGACCGTTCATCTTCTATGAAGACGAAGTTCGCGAGTTCTTTAAAACGACAGTTATGGTGGATGATTCCATCGTAGCAACCATCAATGGAAAGGAGATCTCTTTTGATGAAGCGGTGTATGCGGAGTTCTTTGAACTTCCAACGGAGGGTCATCTGTTCGAACTGGTGCTCTCTTCTAAAATCATGGAGGAAATGAAGACTTCCTTCTCTACTGACGGTTCTAAGATCCATGTAAATGGATATGAGAAGGTATTCAAACCCCACTTTATTCTTCTAAATGACGTGGTGGCGAAGGCGCTGCAAGGGAAGTCTGGCTCGTTCATTCTCTACACTCAAGACCGATTTGACTATATGTGCGCCATCTCCAAAGGAATCCAAGTTAACTGGGGTCATACCCTGTTTTAGAATCTCTGTTACTCTATTTGTCAGACGAACAAGGAGAGTATCACATATGCGGATCAACTGAGCCACATGTTGAAGTTTTTGGGGGTTCCTGTTGGTGAACCGACGCAGATTAACTCTGCAAGAGTTTTTACTGCCTCTACGGTGGCCAGCACTCTATTGAGGGTGAAGAGCAACTTAGAGTCTGCATCTGGGGCCTCTAGTTTCCAGACTGGTGGAAGCCCTTCCACCCGATCAAAGCCTTCTACGTCTATCATGTCAACAAGGGTAAAGAGAACCAGAACTGTAAATGAATCGGAGGCCAGTTCCTCCAGCATGAAAAGTCCAAGTCAGAAGGACACGGAATCTATCGACTCAAGGATGAAGCAAGGTCTAGGCGTACTTGTTGCAACCCCGATGACATCATTATCTACTCCCTTAACCTTCTTGAGGAAACCTTCGAGGTCTTGTGCCTCAAAGGAGAAGAAGACAAAGGCGCCCCGCGCGTCTAAATCCACTAAGATAACGTCTTCTAAGTCTTTGGCTGCTGTGCCAAAATTTTTTGTTCCCGAAGTGGAACAAGCTGAATCTGTTTTCTCTCCCCTGAGAGAATCTGCTGAAGGGCCTGCTGTTGAGTCAGCCGGTCCAAATGTTGAATCTATTAACAGGGCGGAGTCCCCTGTTACTCAATCTGATCAGGTAGCCTCCGGTGCTACAGAGTCGTCTATACCAGAATAAGGTGTTGTTTCTACCATTGTCGCTGGTGAACCCTTCATTCCTGCTCCCAAGGATTCCTTGGTAGTCGGAAAAATTGTTTGTAGAGAGCTTCCTGCTGAGCTCTGTTTGAAACCTCAATCGGCCTTCGAACTGTTGCGGGCCAGGAAAGGGACACAAGGAATTGTTATTGGTGAACCAAGACCAGCTCCAAAACCTGTAGAGGTTGTTAGAAAAGGGAAGTCTACTGCGTTTCAGGCTCCTGAGAAGGTATCTGAAGCAAGAGGTATTGTTGATCTCATTCTGGATCAAGTAAAAGTTCTCTCCTCTGAAAAATTAGAAATCTATGATTCCTGGCGTACTGAGAGGCTGTCATCTAAGTACAATGACTCTCTGTCCAATGCTTCCATATCAAAAGAATGGAAGAAGAGAGTAGCAAATGAGAAGAAAGTTCTGAAGTGGGCAAGAACTTCAGATGTGGGTGAAGCGTTGAACAAAAGAGAACTGGTGGAAGCTTGCATTTTTGGAAAAGTCTTGTTTCCAATCTATGAAGCCAGGAAAGAAAACTTCAATACTGACGCAAAAGGAGCTGATGTTGAGGTCAAAGTGCTGAAGAAGTTGAATGATATCATGGAAAGCTATGTTTCTGCTGCTTCCAGATACATTCATGGCGCCGATTGTTCTGGCGCAGAACCGCTCAACGAAGAAGAGGCAATGGACATCCCAAACTCTGATGAATCAGATGCTGCTCTCCTGATCGAATTCGGGAATATTTCTGCCGAAGAGAGACGCATTCAAGATCATCCTGTTCAATAGCTTCCTAATGAAGATGAAGAAATGGTGAATGTTCAAGAGCCTGAACAAGCTATTGAGACAAATGTTGAAGAAGTAATCTTGGAAGGTGTAGCTGAGGAGGCTTCGAAAGCTCCTATTGAAGAAGATGTGCTTATAACCCCTGTTGCGAGAACAGAGGGTGTTCAAGAGAAATTGGCTGAGGTCACTCAGCCTAAAACCGCAAGAACTAAGGGGGAACCCTCTAAAGAGAAAAATGATGAAAAAGAAGGTTCCTCTTTTGAGGAGGAACAGGATGAGCAACCAAAGTTTGTTAAGACTTACCTATTTCCCAATGGTGTTGTGGGAAGTGTTCACGAAAACATAACCACTCCCCGTCACTATTTTGGAAGTTTGCTCGAAAGATTTGAAAAGGCCCAAAGAGAAGTTAACGATGAAGAGGCACACGAGAAAGCGACTAAGGATGCTTAAGTTAATTAGCCTAAGCAATCCTTGCAGGTTCATACAAACTTTGAGCCTATCCAAAGTTTGGCTGCAGAGTCTGAAGAAGTGTCTTCTCACGAAGGTCCATCCGCTGGAGGAAATAAATTGTTAAGATCTATGAGGTCTATGCTTTCCTCAATGCAGAAGACCATGTGTCAGTCAATGATCTCTAGGGAAGAAGAAAAAGCGAATTTCAGCAATATGTTCAAGATCCTAACTGAGCTGCATAAGACCCTGAAGATGAATACGTATGAGACTCATGTCTCGAATGTAAAGTTTTCAAAATTTCAACAGAAAAGCTTCAACCACCAAACTGAACTATTTGACATTGAGAGGAACATCAATGACGAATGCCACAAGGAAACCTTGGATGAACTCAGTCTGGTGAAGAATCAGCTGGTAGAAATGCAAGGATGCATGACAGAAATGACAATGAACGACAAGCTTTTGCCGAGAACCTTGCCAGGAAGTTTCAAGCTAAGAAGGATGCCTTGGGCAATGCTGAAAATGCTCAACCTCGACCAACTCAAGGTGAGTCAAGCAGGAGGAATGATGGTGTGTCAACCGGGACCAGATCCAGGCGGGCCCCAATTTCTGACAACAATCCTAGGCCAATCAAGAGAGGTGGTGGTCAAAGTGGTTCTGAGCGTGGTGGTAAAAGTGGTGGAGGCCGAGGTAGGTTGTCCAATGTTGATCAAGGTGGACGTGGGAGTGTTGCTGAGCGTGGAGGAAGATCGAATGCAGGAGGTCGTGGTGGTCGCGGCTATCCTCATTTCATGAACATGCTTCCCGGGCAAGAAATGAGTTCAACCGATCCTCGAGTAAAAAGGGAAGAACAATGATCTCTCTTCTTTTACTCTGTTTAACTTTATTGAACATGGTTTTTGATAAGCTTTTCGAATACTTGTTCTTTTGAATGGTTGGTGTAAGTGAACAAGTTGTTTGTCTATTTATTGGATGAATGCATGTCTTGTTATATGTATGCAGGTTTGCAATTTCTTCATCAAAAAGGGGGAAATTGTTGGGTCAAATTATTTTGACTAAGTGTTGAAATAATTTACCCACTGATATTTTGATGATGAAATAATCTATGAGTTTTGATACAGGTGTATTAAGACAACATGTTATTAGACTTGGATCTAATGAGGGTCATTAGACCGATTTTGATCTCCATTCGCATAAAATTAGACGTAGGTCTAATGGAATTAGACGTGAGTCTAATAGAATTAGACGTACAGTCTAACTCATCGGAGTTAGACGTGTAAGTCTAATAGATGTGTAAAGAATTAGACGGGTAGTCTAATGAATACACGAAATTAGACGTGAGTCTAATAGAATTAGACGTACAGTCTAACTCATCGGAATTAGACGTGTAAGTCTAATAGATGTGTAAAGAATTAGACGGGTAGTCTAATGAATACATGGAATTAGACGTGAGTCTAATAGAATTAGACGTACAGTCTAACTCATCGGAGTTAGACGTGTAAGTCTAATAGACGTAAAGAAATTAGACGGATGGTCTAATGAATACGCGGAATTAGACGTGAGTCTAATAGAATTAGACGTACAGTCTAACTCATCGAAGTTAGACTTGTAAGTCTAATAGACGTAAAGAAATTAGACGGGTTGTCTAATTAGTGAAAGTTAGACGTAAGTCTAACTCCTTCAGATTAGTCTGAGGTAGAACCGGAATTAGACCTGGCAGTCTAATTCAGTGGAGTTAGACGTGCCGGTCTAATGGTTATTTTAATTAGACGGGTTATCTAATTAGCGAAAATTAAACGTGAGTCTAACTCCTTCAGACAAGTCTGAGGTAGAACCGGAATTAGACGGGGCAGTCTAACTCAGTGGAGTTAGACGTGCCGGTCTAATGGTTATTTTAATTAGATGGGTTGTCTAATTAGTGAAAGTTATACGTGAGTCTAACTCCTTCAGATTAGTCTGAGGTAGAACCGGAATTAGACGTGTAGTCTAATTCAGTGGAGTTAGACGTAAATTAGACGCGAGTCTAATTATATTAGACCAGGAGGTCTAATAGACGCTTTTCATTAGAAGGAGTTGACTTATTTCATTAGACTGATTTTTCCAAATCCGTCTAACTGAAATACGTCTAATGCTCTGTTCAAGCAGTACACTTGAATCTAGCATTTCTCCTACCCACGTGCTATAGCTGTACCCTACTCCTGCTCCACTTTCCTGTGAAGATTAGTACAACAACTATATGCATCCAATCAAGGAATGCCACGCAAGAGAATTTTCCTCACATTACCCGTTTTGCAGGTACATCTCTGATGGAATATTCGGCGCACTACCAGTTCTGTACGGCCACGATCCTTGTGCTCAGAACCTGCTGTGTACAATGGAGGCTTTCCAATGGAAGAGTGCCACGTATCATTCTTGAAAATTCGACCGTTAGCTCCTGCTCAGTATTTAATCAATCCTAAGGACAACGGACGAAGAACTTCAATTTTACCGGATTTTTCCTTAACCAATCTTACGAACAAGCATTCTGATTTTGCAGAGAGAGACTACTCAATCACTTTGCTTACTAAAGTTATTTTGTGAAGCTTCTTTCTGATTGTACTGTGTGTGAATCGAGAGAGAGATCTAGAATTAAAACACCATTAGTTGAGTGATATTCTTCATCTTCTTGTAACTGAACAGAAAGTGTTCTGTTCAATAGTGAGCTAAGTGTGTGTAAACTGTATTTGATTCTCATCATATAGTGAATCCTTCCGGTGGTTGGAAGAAGGGGTGACGTAGGAGAGTTTCTCCGAACATCCATAAACAAACTGCCGTGTTCTTCTTTTCTGTCATCTTTTCATATTTCATCCTGTGCTTCAAACCCAAGTAAACAATTCCTCCTTGAATCCGTTTCAATTGTTTACACAAGTTTGCGTAGAATATAAAGAGATATTAATCCCTAACAGGATTTCTATCAAACCGTTTTTCATAAGCCTTCATCATTAGCCAGACCCCCGTCTCTATTGATAAAGCCGATCCTATCAGAAATCATCCTTTGTTCTTCTTAAGTACTTCAGGATATTCTTAGCTGCACTCCAGTGTGCTTCTCCAGAACTTGATTGGTATCTGCTATACATGCTCAAAGCATATGCAACATCTGGACGTGTACATACCATGGCATACATGATAGATCCTATAACAGAAGCATATGGGATCTTGTTCATCTTCTCAAGCTCAGCAGGTGTTTTAGGACACTGCGTCTTGCTGAGATATATACCATGTTGAATGGGTAAAAATCCCTTCTTAGAATCTTGCATATTGAATCTATTAAGAATCTTATCAATATAAGTTCCTTGACTAAATCCAAGAAGCCTCTTAGATCTATCTCTATAGATCTTAATTCCAAGTATGTACCCGGGCTTTCCTAAGTCTTTCATTGAGAAACATTTCTTCAGCCATTCTTTTACGGACTCTAGCATCGGAATGTCATTCCCAATAAGTAGTATGTCATCCACATACAAGACTAAGAAGGCTGTCTTACTCCCACTAAACTTCTTGTAAACACAAGGATCCTCTTCTTGCTTATGTCCATAAATGGACTTCTTAAGCTTGCATACCTTCCCAACATGATTTGGATCTTCAAAACCTTCAGGTTGTGTCATGTACACATCCTCTTCCAAGCAAACCATTTAGAAAAGCGGTTTTGACATCCATTTGCCATATCTCATAGTCATAATATGCAGCAATAGCTAGGATTATCCTAATGGATCTAATCATGACAACTGGTGAAAATGTCTCGTCATAGTCTATACCATGAATTTGTCTAAAACCTTTGGCAACTAGTCTTGCCTTGTAAACAGATGCATTTCCATCCTTGTCATTTTTGAGTTTGAAAATCCATTTGCTTCCTATGGGTTTTACCCCATCTGACAAATCTATTAAGTCCCATACTTGATTTACAAACATCGAATCCATTTCAGACCTCATGGCGTCAAACCATTTATTGGAGTCTAGACCCGTCACTGTTTGCTTATAGGTCGAAGGCTCACTATGTTCTAGCATAAGAACATCAAGGCTTACATTTAAGATGAAATCATCATAACGTCTTGGTTGTACCCTTGGCCTTTCCAATCTACGAGTGGGTTCAACTTGTTCAACAACTAAATCCGGAACATGATCTACAACTGTTTGTAGATCCTCTTGTTTTGGTTCTTGGATGTTCTGAGGCCCTGAGCTTTCAAAAGTAATCATCTCTATATCGACATCATACATGTTATTTTGTTGTTGAGTTTGTTGCTCTTCATCATCTTGAACTGTTTCAAGATGAATATTTCTCCCACTTGACTTGTTGGAAAGGAACTCTCTTTCCAAAAAGACACTATCCCTTGCAACAAACACCTTTTGCTGAGTTGGATTGTAGAAGTAATATCCAAAACTTCCTTTTGGATACCCTATAAAAAACATTTATCTGATTTTGGGGCAAGCTTCTCTATTTATAAACGCTTTATATAAGCTTCACATCCCCATATTCTATATCTCATATGGAATTTAGTTTATAGTTCTTGACGGAGTCCTATTTAGTGTAAGTACAGCGGTAGTGAGGGCATATCCCAAGAAGGATACCAGAAGATTAACAAAACTCATCATTGATCGGACCATGTCTAACAAAGTCCTGTTTCTCCTTTCAGACACACCATTTAGCTGAGGTGTTCCTGGGGTAGACAACTGTGTGACTATCCCACAATTTTTCAAATGATGATCAAATTCGTGGCTCAAGTACTCACCACCACGATCAGATCGAAGTGCTTTTATTTTCTTGTCACTTTGAATCTCTACTTCGTTTTGAAATTCCTTGAAGTTTTCAAAGGACTCTTATTTATGTGACATAAGGTAAATATACCCATATCTACTCATGTCATCAGTAAATGTGATGAACTATCTATAGCCACCTCTAACTTCAGTGTTCATTGGACCACATACATCAGTATGTATTACGCCCAGTAGTTCAGTATCCCTTTCAAACGTTCCTTTGAAAGGTGACCTTGTTATCTTGCCCATCAGACATGATTCACATGTATCAATGGATTCAAAATCCATGTCTTTTAGAAGCCCATCTTTGTGGATCTTCTTCATGCGATTCGCACTAATGTGACCCAATCGACAATGCCATAGGTAGGTCTCACTCAAACTATTTAATTTTTGTCTTTTGTTATTGATGTTATACAATTCTGATTTGAGATCCAATACAAAGAGTCCATTACTCATTGGAGCAGTCACATAGAAAATATCATTCTTAAAAACAGAAATATTTCCATTTTTAATGCTAAATTCAAAACCTTCAGAATGTAATACAGCAACCGAAACAAGGTTCTTATTAATGCAAGGAACATAATAACAATTATTCAGTTCTAATATTAAACCAGAAGGTAAAGATAGACTTAAATCTCCTACGGTAAATGCAGCAACACTTGCTCCATTTCCAACGCGCAGGTCTATCTCTCCTTTCTTCACTTGTCTTTTATTTCTAAGTCCCTGCACATATGAAATAATGTGAGCACCACATGCAGTATCTAATACCCAAGTAGGACTATTATTTAATGTGAGAACATCGGTTGTCATAATCTCAATAACATAAATACCTGAAGTGGAACTCACAGTCCCGTTCTTCTTGTCTTCTAGGTACTTGGGACAATTTCTTTTCCAGTGTCCCTTGGCCTTGCAGTAAAAACAATCATGATCAGCAGTCATCTTTGGCTTCTCACCACCCTTGGGTTTGGCAACTTGCTTGCCTTTCCCTTGGTTATTGTTCTTTTTCTTAGCCACCTTCTTAAACCCCTTCCCATTGTTGACATTTAGAACTTCCTTCTTCTTGTCATCAATAATATTGCCTTCAGTATTTTTAAGCATTTTATGGAGCTCATTCAGATCATGCTTTAGACCATTCATATGGTATTGCATTCTAAATGGTGCAAAATCATCATGTAATGATCTAAGAACAATATCAGTGGCCAACTCTTGGTCATATGGGGTCCCCAGATTTTCCATCCTCTTGAAAAGCCCAGTCAGGCTAATCACATGAGGACTCATTGGTTTTCCCTTCACAAGCTTGCTATCAAGTATAGCCTTGTGAGTCTCATATCGCTCTATCCTTGCCTGATCCTGAAACAGCGTTTTCAGTTCAGTTATGATAGTATAAGCATCAGAATGCAAAAACTACTTTTGCAATTCAGGCTCCATTCCAGCTAGCATGAGGCAAGTAACAGGTAATGCTTCAGTTTTCACCCGAGTTGATGTTGCCTTCTCCTTATCTGATGAGGTTCCGGTCATAGTAGGGATAGGGGTAGTTAGGACGTCCTCACGTCCCTCAGACCTGAGAATAATTCTCAGATTCCTTTCCCAATCAAGGAAGTTCGTTTCATTGAGCTTGTTTTTCTCAACAATTGAGCGCAGAGAGAATTTCAAATTATCGTTCGACATATTCTACAGAATATAAATGACATACAAATCAGTTTATGTTTTGAAATTTGCAAAATACTTATAATTGAACAATTTAAAATAAGTGAATGCACATTTTATTCAAGTTTTTATAGTCTCTTATGAATAAAATGATTCCAAGATCCCATTACAGACAATCCCCAACGTACTTTTGCATTGCCTTAGGTCTTGTGTGTTCAAGGTAAGTAACAATTACTAATTATAACTTCTTATAATTCTTGGTTGATGATCCACATCCAATGTAGGATTCATCCCCATGCCTCAAGATCCAAAACTTTGCCTTTTGGTCTCTTGTTGGGTACAACTGTATTAAGGTTTATGAATCCCCGTATAGATTCATCCTTAGAAGCATAGGGTTGAGGAAAGACACCCTCGCTTTTGCGAAACCTATCCAACCAAAACCATAAACTTCATGGGTCATGACACGGAAAGACATTGCCCCAATTTTCTTTAGGAACTTAAGTTTTGATTGTCTTTTATTTATTAGTGAAAATTATTATAAATAAAAAAAATTTAATGAAAATTGTGATCCTAGTATGGCCCCTATGATGCAAAAAAATATATATAA
This sequence comes from Impatiens glandulifera, assembly GCF_907164915.1. Classification (NCBI taxonomy): domain Eukaryota; kingdom Viridiplantae; phylum Streptophyta; class Magnoliopsida; order Ericales; family Balsaminaceae; genus Impatiens; species Impatiens glandulifera. The sequence continues at coordinate 74,789,198 of NC_061862.1, read as the reverse complement.
AGAACTAAACTTCTTTGGTCTCCAGGCTTGCACCCTTCATGGATCTCCATCCTTGAACTTCATGGTTCTTATTTGTATTACATAATTATTTATAATAATCTAATTATCAAAATAAATTACAAAATACATAACGATACGTAGATCGTGTTATAAGAAAACATAACGATGCTTAGATCGTATTTCTGGGCCATACTAAAAAAATATTAATCTTTAATGAGTGGGATTTCCTAACTTTTAGAAAACAAATATATCATATTTATTTGATCCAAATATTTAAATAATCCAATTAAAATAAATATTTCTTTTATTTTCTTAAAGATAGTTTTACATCTTAATCTATGTAAAATTATATCATCGATATAGATCCGCATCAAAATTAACAGTTAATTTATTGATCCTCTCAATATATGCAACCTTGCGCTCTGATACCACTGTTGGTTAATTAGACTTAAACTTGTCAGTTTATGGGTTTAACTTTTCACAAGACTTGTCTGAGTCATTGCCGTCAAATCCTAAACCGGATTTGCATCCGGCAGGCCTCAGCATACTTATCTGCTGTCTGACTGCATCTCCAGACTTCGTCCAGGAACCGACCACATATGTCAAACGTTGGTTTTCAGAAAACAGAGTTTGAACATTTTCCTTGAGCTTCTCATTCTCAAATGAGAGCTCGGCCATTTTGTTTTCAAAAACTTCAGAATCATTGTTTTGAGATGAAGAAGAGCTGTCAGATTTGTTTTTCAAATTTAGTTCATCAAAAGAGTTTGACAGTTTCTTGTACTCAATGACCACGTAATTGAGTGCAGTAATTAACTCATCTCTTGAGAATTTTTCAGAGGAAAAATCAAATACTTCAGAGTCAACTTCTTCTTTTGCCATGAAGCAAGTGACCTCTTCATCATCACTAACGTTGGATGATGAATCGTCTGAGTCGTTGTCGGCCCACTTGGCTTTGTTTTCAGCCGCCATGAGAGTCTTCAGCTCTTTCTTGTTCTTTTTCTCATCTTTCTTCTTCTCATTACGCTTCCGCTTGCTGTTTCCTTCATTGAAGTGTCTCTTCTTCATGAATTTGCAGATTTTCTTCATGAAAAGAGCCATGGCATTGCTTCTAGCATAGCAGCAGCCTTCACAATAGTGGCAGTAGATGGCTCCTCAACAGTCACCAATGCCTTTGTTATGATGGTGGATGTGGGGTACTTTTCTTCATTTCTATAGTTCAACTCGAACTCATAGGCCTTTAGATCGGCCAGCAAGTCAAAGAGCTCCATCTTATTGAGGTCTTTAGACTCCCTCATCGCCATCGTCTTAATATCCCACTCTCTGGGCAAAGCATGCATGACTTTGATCGCAACCTCTTTATTGCTGTAAGTCTTGCCCAGAGTGGATAGAGAAGTGATAACCTTACTGAATCTCTCATCGAACTCAGTCATCGTCTCTCCAGGACGCATCTTGAAGTTATCGAACTGTTGAGTGGCAACCATGAGTCTGTTTTCTTTTGTTTGCTCGTTTCCCTCACACATTTTAGTCAACTTCTCCCAAATATCTTTAACAGCGGGACATGTAATGATCTTGAATTCCATGTTGTCATCCAATGTCTTATAGAGGATGTCTTTCGCTATGTTGTCGAGGTTGTTCATTCTTTTATCTTCACTGGTCCACTTAGATCTAGCCTTCTCAATCTTTATCGGACCGTCGGTGATGACAAACCACATGTCATCATCTATGGCAGTTAGATGAGCGTGGATTCTCGCCTTCCACACAACATAGTTTTCCTCTGAGAACATGGGAACATTGTTGATGACAGCCATAGACATGATTCAGATTCTTTAGAAGCTTGAGAATAGAAAACGAGGCTCTGATACTAATTGTTAGGATCGGCGACACCAATAGAGACTGGGGTCTGGCTATTGATGACGACTACAGATAAACGGTTTGATAGAAATCCTGTTTTGGATTAATATCTCTTTCTATTCTTCACAAATCCTTCGAACTCTTGAAACAGATTCAAGTGCGGAAATGTTCGTCGGATTTGAAGCTTTGAACCAATGAAAGAAGAATGACAGAAAGTAAAGAACACAAGAAGTTGTTTATGGATGTTCGGAGCAAACTCTCCTACGTCACCCCTTCTTCCAACCACCGGAAGGATTCACTATACTTTTCAATCAAATACAGTTAGCTGACTAGCTAATACTCTATTGAACAGAACAACCTCTGTTCAACTTACAACACACTGTTAATGACTATCAAATAGTCTAGTAACTTATCTCTCAACTTCACATAGTGATTTACAAAATACACTTGAGAATAAAATATCTAGAGAGAGAGAGAGTAAGTTGATTCAAGAAATGAAGCTTCAGGAAATCTTTTGATTCAATGAGAGAGAAAGATTGAACTTCTGTCTTGTGTTTTTTTTTGCTTTTTTTTTCATCTTCATCCTTAGGCAGCAATATATTCTTGAAAAACATCAACGGTCGAATCTTCCTTTTGGATACGTGGCAAGCATCCATTGGAAGGCCTCCCATAGTACACAAGTACAGCAGGCACTGTGCATATGGAACGTGGCCGTACCAATCCGGTAGTGGCCAAATATTCTTCTGAAATTGTTCTGCACAGAACAAGTAGTGGGAATAATATTTACTTACGTGTCATTCATTAATTGGTTACAACTGGCTGTCGTACTGATCTTCACAGGAGAGTGGAGCAGGAGTAGCGTACAGCTAGATCACGTGGTTAGGTGAAATGCTAGCTTCAAGGAATACTGTTTAAACTGGAGCATTAGATGTATTTCAGTTAGACGGATTGTAAAATCAGTCTAATGAAATTAAACATCTCCTTCTAATAAAAACGTCTATTATACCGCCTGGTCTAATAGAATTAGACTTACGTCTAATTACAATAACCATTAGACTGCACGTCTAACTCCACTGAGTTAGACTGCGTGTCTAATTCCGGTTCTACTTCAGACTTGTCTGAAGGAGTTAGACTCGCGTCTAACTTTCACTAATTAGATTGCCCGTCTAATTATCCAAATATATTAGACTTACGTCTAATTCCGCAAATATATTAGACTTGCGTCTAATTAATCAAATATATTAGACTGACGTCTAATTCTGCAAATATATTAGACTGACGTCTAATTCCGCAAAATATATTAGACTTACGTCTAATTCCACAAAATATATTAGACTTACGTCTAATTCCGCAAAATATACTAGACTTACGTCTAATTCCGCAAAATATATTTGACTTACGTCTAATTCCGCAAGTATATTAGACTTACGTCTAATTCCTCAAGTATATTAGACTCGCGTCTAATTCCTTGCATCTATTAGACTCGCGTCTAATTCCGCGTTGACTTTCAGCTGTGCCTACAAATTAACAAAACTCTAATTATTAATTCTGCACCTGGCGAATTCGAACCCAGGTCACCTGTGTGACAGGCGGGCATGCTTACCACTACACCACTTAAGATGTTAATATTTAAATATATATTTATATATTTTATATGACTAACAATTATTGAACTTAATTTTATCCAAAAACTATTTCATCAATCATCAAATCAAAATTGTCGAGTTATTTTTAAATCAATTAAAAATTTCAACCCAACAATTTCTCCCTTTTTGATTATTTAAACTAAATTATCAAAACCAGTTTAAACATTAAAAATTTCAACCCAACAAATCTCATTGAGTATTTGGATGTGGGGGGCAAGATAGGCTTTGAGGCCGTTGTTCTGAACCGGAGTTGTAGACATAAAGAATAGTTCAAGATAGTCATCAAGCGTCCCGTTCACCCGTGGTGGGAAATCCGAAAATCCTTCAGTTGGGAGGTTGAACATTTCAGTGATTGTTTCTTCTGAGATCTGAATGATAATGTTATCATTTATGATAGAGACGATGAGATCATCAAGCATAGAAGCATTGGCAAAAAACTCTAATACTTCAGGAAGTAGAATGGGTTCGGATTCTTCTAGAAATCCACGGAGACCGGTGTCGATGAGTGAATCGAAGAGGATTTCCTTTGTTTCAATATCATCAGAGGAGAGCACTGAATCAAAGTTAACACATAGGTAGTTTCAAAGTGTTGGGTGAGACATTTTTCAGAAAAGTTTTTAGAGAGATGGAGGTTGGATTCTTTGCAAGATGTATTGTGGGATTTGGAAAGTATTGAGAGGCCTCTTAAGTAGGATGTAGAAAAGAAAGATAACGTAAGAGCATTAATTGTAGGATTTTGTCATTTATGATATGTCTTATCAATGCCTTTAAGGTATGAGGAATATTTATATTTTCAAGACAATTTTCTTGGAAAGTAGTGATTTTGATTTGTCCGAGGTAGAGAATCTGGTTGCGAACTAACTGAATTTATTGTTTTGTGGTTTCTATACGATCAGAATTTAATATGCCAAAAATGGATAGAATAAAACTAGGAAATATATTAAACCGATGTGAGATAATGCCACAAGAGGTCAAGATAAACACACAAAGGATAAACATAATTAAAATATACAAACGACCGGTTGTCCGAAGAGATGGTTCTTTAGCGGCTGGAGGAAGAGCCGCCTCTCTACTTCTTCTTCCAAGCTTTCTCAAAGCAGTCGAAGAATGAGTCAGCCGAGTCTCCTGTCATGATTTGAAGTGGGCTTAATCCTATGCTCGGGAAGAGAGGAACACCGAGATCGAAAAGGAGAGTGCTGATTTGGGGAATGTAACCGGTATGGCGAGTGGAGATCATCCAGATTAGGTTGTCAAAAAGAAACCTCGACCAGTTGACCGAAACTTCATTTGTGATGGTGGTCATGATGTCGAAAGACTTGATGCAAAAGACATTGGTAACATCCTTTCCAAGGATGGATTTACCAACGATATCGTTGAACAACTGATATTCGGCCCTCAACGAGGATTTTGCCCCGTGATCATCAACAGGAATAGGAGAGCGAGAAAAGTGCTGGAACATTTCAGCCTTCTGTTCTTCCGATGGAGTTAGGTCGGTGAGACCCTCTCTTGGAAGGTCATAGCACCGAGCAAAATTTTTCTCGGTGAATTCAAAGATAGTGTCTCTCACCTTGGATTGAATGAGAGTGTCGAAGAAGGGTGTACTGCGGAAAACTCTTGCATTACGGAAGAACTCCATAATGGTATCAGGAAATATGATGTGTCGGTCATCTAGAAAATTCATTAGACCGGAGTTTTCAATTGATTTAAACATTTTGTAGATCTCAAAATGGTTTATCCCAGGGCGGATTCAAACTCAATCTGAAGGATGTTTTGGAAGGAGATGTGAGACATTTTGCTCGAGTAGGATGAGAGATATCTAAGAGGTATTGAGAATATTAGATGTGTGATTATGTGTTAATGTGCATCTATCTTATATATTACTCAGTTGATGGTGTTAACTGGTGGATAATGCACGTTGTATTCTATTAACCGTTAGATAAGAGATCTTTCCAAGATTTGGGGTGGTTGCTACCCTATGGATGTAAGTCATAGGCCTAGGCGGTGAGAGATATCATATTTTCACGTCTTTTGAGGCATGACTGCTTTGTTTTGAAAAGGAATCTTTTCAGAACATATACGTCCAAACACAATCAGTTATTTCCTTTTGTTGGAAATCCAAATATTCCAAGGTAAAGTATATCCAAACCGGTTAGTTTTCATTTATTTGTCCCGATACAGTTATTTGGTAAGGTACTAATTAACTGGTCGGTTTACTGCAACTGATAAGCAATGCGGTTTTTCAACACGTACATTGGTAATTTAATTTTCCGACATTTTAAGAAGAACTTATGGTTTTGTCTGTCCGAGTCGATTTTTCCTTTTAAGTGAGTAGAATTTCGGTTTTAAGAAATAATTTGATTTATATTGGCAAGACCAAGAATATTTCTGAAGAATGAAAACTTAGCTTCCTGCAGAGGCTTTGTGAATATGTCGGCTACTTGTTGATCGGTTAACACATATTCCAACCGGACGTGCTTCTGCTGGACATGTTCCCGAATGAAATGATGTCTTATGTCAATATTCTTAGTTCTTGAGTGTAGAACCGGATTGTATGTGATTGCTATGGCACTTGTATTGTCATAGAATATTGGAGATTCTTCGGCGGTGATACCGAAATCTCGTAGCTGCTGTTGAATCCATAGAAGTTGAGCACAACAACTTCCGGCTGCTAAATATTCCGCTTCTGCGGTTGACGTAGCGACTGATGTTTGTTTCTTGCTATACCATGAAACGAGCCGATCTCCTAAAAATTGACATATTCCACTAGTACTTTTTCTATCAACTTTATATCCTGCATAATCTACATCAGAATAGCTAGTTAGGTTAAAACTGGAGTCCTATGGATACCACAGTCCAACTTTAGGGGTTCCCTTTAGATATTTTAGGATTCATTTTGCGGCTGTGTAGTGAGATTATTTTGGATTAGTCTGGAATCTTCCACATACTCCGACTGCGAATAATATGTCCGGTCGACTTTCTGTCAGATAGAGAAGTGAACCGATGATTCCGCGATAGGCTGTCAAGTCTACTCCCTGACCGTCATCATCTTTATCTAGCTTGATTGATGAACTAATTGGAGTGGAGGCAGGAGAACATGTTTTCATCCCAAATTTCTTAAGTAGCTCCTTTGTGTATTTAAACTGATTAATGAAAGTTCATCATTCGATTTGTCGAACCTGAAGACCTAGGAAGAAGCTCAATTCTCCCATCATACTCATTTCAAACTTGTTAGTCATTAGTGATGAATTTTTTTAACATAGCTTAAAGTCAGTTGAACCGAAAATTATGTCATCCACATATATTTGAACAAGTAAAATATGTTCCTTCTTCTCGAATTTGAATAGGGTTTTATCTACTGAACCTATAGTGAAGTTATGCCCGATCAGGAAATTTGTTAAAGTGTCATACCAGACTTTAGGAGCATGTTTTAAACCGTAAAGAGCTTTGTTTAGTCGATACACATGACTGGTCAGGTCAACATTTTTAAAACAAGTTCAACATATACTTCTTCACGTAACTCACCATTTAAGAATGCACTTTTAACTTCCATTTGAAATACCTTAAAATTTTTGAAAGAAGCAAACACTAGAAAAATTCTAATGGCTTCAATTTTAGCTACAGGAGAAAATGATTCTTCAAAATCAATGTTTTCTTCCTGTTTGTATTCTTGTACCACTAATCTAGCTTTTTTCCTCGTAACCAAACCGTCTTCATTAAGCTTATTTCTGAATACCCATCTTGTTCCAATAACCGGTTGATCTTTCGGTCTAGGAATTAGATACCAGACTTTATTACTCTCAAACTGGTTTAACTCTTCTTGCATTGCTAAAATCCAATCCGGATCCAACAAGGCTTCATCCACCTTTTTCGGCTCAATCTGGGATATGAAAGCAGAGTTTTCATATTGTTCCAGTATTTGTTGCCTAGTTCGGATGGGTGGTACAGGGCTACCTATAACAAGCTCAGGAGGATGATTTTTGTTTCTTTTGAAATTCTGCTTAGGGGTGTCTACCAAATGATCGGTTATTTGATCAAGGCTAGACGTATCAGTAGGTTGAACAATAATGTCAGACCGACCGATTTCCTTAGTTAAAACTGAGGTGTCAACTTCCTGCTGTTTGACAGCTTGATCCGGCTGAGTTTCAACAATACCCGTTTGGTCCTGGACAAACTGTCTAATGACTGTAATTTCATCTTCACTATCAGAATAGATATTATGGTTTTCCAATATGTTGTGTAGATCAAAGGATGATGCAATGTTACTTTCAACCGATTCATCAAATACAACATGAAGAGATTCTTCTACAGTTAAAGTTCTAGTATTATAAACTTTATATGCCTTACTGACCGCAGAATATCCTAGCATTATTCCAACATCAGATTTTACATCAAAAGCATTTAAGTAGGTTTTCCCATTCATATGAATATAGCATTTACAACCGAAAATCCTAAGTTACCGAATATTAGGAGCTCTATCAAAATATACTTCGTATGGTGTTTTATTGCGATGCTTGTTAATCATAGACCGGTTTTGTGTATAACATGTAGTGTTGATAGCTTCAGCCCAGATTTTTTGAGCAACGCCTGAATCGGCTATCATAGACCTCGCGGCTTCCTTGAGAGTTCGGTTTCTTCTCTCAGTCAGACCATTCTGTTGAGGGGTTCTAGCACTGGACAACTCGTGTCTAATGCCGGATTCCTCAAGAAATGCATTTAAGGTGCTATTTGTAAATTCGGTTTCTCTATCACTTCTAATGGTATTTATACGTATTAATTTCTCATTTTGTAAACGTTTAAACAGTGTAATTAAATTAGATACAGTGTCACCTTTGGAGGCCAGAAATATAACCCATGTATAACTAGAGTAATCATCAATAACAACCAAAGTATGATGCATACCGCCTAAGCTGGTGACCCTAATCGGTCCAATAAATCCATGTGAAGAAGTTCCAGACATCGGTTAGATTGAATGTTTGCTTTGCTCTTAAAGGATGACTTAGTCTGTTTACCCATTTGACATGCTGAACATACTTTTTCTTTATTGAGTCTTATGTCAGGAATTCCTTCAACTAACTTTTTAGTGCGAATATAGTTTATAGTTTTGAAATTTAGATGGTTTAATCTCTTATGCAACAACCAGGTTTGGTCACTTCTAGCTACCATACACACAGGATATTCAATTTCATTTTTCTAGTCTACCTTGTAGAAATTTCCTAGCCTATTTCCGGTTAGTAAAGTGTTACCCTGAGAGTCCTTAACTAAGCATGCATGTTTATGAAATTCTACAGTATATTCAACGTCACACATTTGACTGATACTTAGAAAGTTGAAATGTAGGTTTTCAACAAGAAGTACATTATTAATTGTTAAATTACCATGGACAATCTTACCCTTGCCCACAGCTCTACCTTTTGAGTTGTCACCGAAAACTATCATTGAACCGGCTTCTATTTTGATGTCGGTCAGAAGATTGATGTTTCCAGTCATATGTCTAGAGCGACCACTGTCCAGATACCACTCAGAGTTTTCTAGCCGCTTCTTCATAATCTATATAATACACATATTTACAACTATTTGGTCCCCACATTTACTTGGTTCTGTGATTGATTAGTCCCTTCAGTATCCATACTCTGATTATTCGCATAATTTTCCCGGATATGGTTTTGATGGTTCTATATGCGCTCGGTTTGGTATATTTCTGTCTACTTATTGTTACATTGTGGTGTTGTGGTGAGATTTGTCGGTGTAGTGTGAGTTCCTATCATGCAATTGAGTAGTTTTCCTCTTAGAGAGAGACCATTTAGTTGTATCGGTTGGACCTATATAGGTTATCTCCTTAGCCGGTTTTGAATCATGAGATGACTCGGTATAGGTTGAAGAGCTCTTGACAAAGCTTATGAATGGAAGCTTGTCTTTAGTGAGATTCAATCCTTTCGAGGGTTGGGTGGGTGTTTTACCATCATAACCGAGACAGAATTTACACTTATAAGGTCTTCTATAGCTTTCCATTTTACTAATTACTTCACCAGATCTTTTTCATGCTGCCATTAAGTATTTAGTTCGCTCATCTTCTTCTTCGGTCAACTCTTGAACTGACTCCTTGAGTTGGTCATTTTCAGAGGATAATTCAGGTGTTGCCTCGATTTCTATGATCTCATCGGATTGAACTCTATCGGTTTCAAGGTTGGGCCAGGTTGGTGCTATGGGATCGGTTCTAAAGTTAAGCCGGTTGGTACTATGGTTGATAAATTTTTATACTCTACTACCATGTTATTTAGTGCAGTAACTAAGTCTTCTCTAGTAAATTCTTCATAGGAAAAATTAAATACTTGTTCTTCATTTGCCATGAGGCAAGAGATTTCATCATCACTATCACTGTGAGCCCATAGACTTCCTCCATCACCAGCTATCATTGCTTTCTGAACTTCCTTTCCTTCACCGGATTGTGAGTAGTTTCTTTGATTCTGATCATCCGGTTTCCAGTCATCCCTTCGTGGCTTTCTGCATTCCCACCTGTAATGACCTAAACCATCACAATTATAACACCTAACGTTAGATTTATCACCGTAGTTATAGTTGTAGTTATTTGTCGGTTGGCTTTTCTTCATGAATCTGTCGAGCTTCTTTGCGAGCATTGCCATTGCATCCTCAGAGAACTGTTCTGCGGATTTGATCGGTACGACAATTGCTGGTACTATGGATGTAACTAGTGCCTTAGTAGCGGTTGATGTTGATGCTTTATTTTCAATCCTGGATCTCATTTCGAACTCATATGCCTTCAGATCTTCAAATACGTCATGTAGCTTCATTTTGTCTAGGCAGTTTGATTTTCTCATCACCATCGTCTTTATGTCCCATGCACTAGGAAGAGATCTCAGAGCTTTGATGATTGTCTCCTTGTTATCATACTTCTTTCCAAGAACAGAAACTCATTTACCACATTTGTGAAACGATCACTGAACTCCTTCATGGTTTCACCTGGCCTCATCTTGATGTTTTCAAACTTCTGGGTAGCCACCATTATCTTTTTTTCCTCGGTTCTTTCATTTCCTTCATGAAGTTGAATCACCGTTTCCCATGCCTCCTTTACGGTTTTGCATTCTCTGACATTACTGAAAGTATTTCTGTCCAGATATTTGAAAATGTGACTTCTGTAGTGATTATCCAGATTGTTTCTCCTTTTATCATCGGTTGTCCATTCCTTTCTGTCTTTCTCAATCTTGATCGGTCCATCAGACAAAATAAATGTCATCTCATCATCCATAGTGACCAGGTGCAGATGCATGCATATTTTCCAGTTGGCGAAGTCATCTCCTTCTAGCATTGGAGGTTTCTCCTCGAAAGTCATGCTTTCTTGCTCCGTGTTGCTTGAGTATGGAAATTGTCTGCTCTGATACCACTTGTTAGGATCTAGATCGCCGATAGTGGACCGGGGTCCGGCTAAAGGAGAGTCTCTTACTACACTCAACGATTGACGCTAATCCGGTTAGGAATTAACACCGGTTTCAATACTGCACAAACTTTCATAAACCCTTGAACCGAGTTCAAGTGCAGAAGTGGTTTGTTTCAGGTTGAAGCAACACACACACATACAAGATGAATAGGAATGAGACTTGGATAATATCGGTTGGGGATTAGTGAGTCGGTTAGAATAGTATGAGTCGGTTAGAATATAGAACCGAAAGAAGGTAAGGCATGAGACAAGTTTTTATGGATGTTCGGAGATAAAATTCCTACGTCACCCCTTCTTCTCAAACCACGAGAATGATATTCACTAAGGAATACACAAACACAATACACGATCGAGTCTTATTTGCTTGCTCGATAATTACTCACACAATTCTCACAGAAATTGTAGTACACTTCACAAACACACACACTTAAGCTTTGAATCTTAGAGAAATAATAGCTTTTTGATTACTTTTCTTAACTTTCTTCTCTCTTATGTTTCTTGTAGCACACTTTCTTCAGTTTCTCCTTTTATAGATGAAATGAGACAACGGTCATATTTCTTCAACGGATACCTTCAAGGTAATCCTTAAATCTGATTGGTTGAGCATAGGATTAGTATAGCATTAAATGCGGTTTAGGCTTCCAAGGCATAGAGCAAACCGGCTTGATTTATATTTGCTTGATTATGGAAATTGTTAGTTTGATAGTTGCCTGCACCTTGAAGGTTGCTCCTTTGACTTATACCAGAATGAAAACTTTTCTTCAGGCTATCTTCTGCAGCCTACAGCGTATCATCAGACTTGCATCAATATGGCAATGTCGCAGTCTAATTCTTTGATATCATCTTCTGCATATGCCCAACGTGTTTACTTGCACAAATTTGTAATTTGTTCTTTATTTGATATTCTTTACTTTTTTCTCTAAGTAGTCTTCTCGTTGGATTTGGATTGAATACTTCATTCCAATTGATCATGTTAACTGGTTGTTCAGTTCAACCGGACAGCTTCCGGTTTTGAATTTGTCACTTGCTTCTTCTAGCCGGTTTGATTTCTTGACCGGTTGTAGTTCTTGATCGTTCCTGCAATAAGTTTATTTTGTTAAGTTCTATTCGACCGGTCAATTTTATCTAACAATATAAAAATCACTTTAAACTTTTTAAGGACTAATATAATAATATTATAAAAATTTTATAATATTTTGATAATATTTTACAAATATATTATTTTATATGATAACATTCATAATTAAATTTTATATGGAAAAGACTTTGACAATCCAAGGTTGAAGACGAGATTGTGAAATGATAATGTCATGTTTTCCAAACTGAATAAACTCGTGGGTGTTGAGATTCATAAAAAACAGAGCGAAATAATAATGTGTTTACTAATAAATCAACGAATAATGTAAAATCTCACGACATTAAATATTGTGGTGAAATAACAAAAAAAATTACGAAGTTACTCGTGAGTATTAAGATCCATGAAATAACGGGATGAATGTGTATTGACTAAATAAACCAACATATAAGGTAAAATCTCATAGTCATTTAATGTTAGTGTGAAATTACGTTTGCGTTAGTACGATATACCTTAATTTTTTATTCATACCTTATATCTTACTAAAAGTTTAAGTATATAAAAAATCCATACGTTTATCGTACTCTATTTTGGTATACCTTGATTTCGGTATGGTATAATTGTATAACTTCATACTTAAATAACATAGTTTGTTAATTTTATTTCACACATATTCTGGTTTAAAAGTGTGTGGAACAAAACATTTTCTTAGTCGAATGTCTTGTTCGTACATATGATTTGATAGGATCAGTGTGATCAATAGAGACAGGGGTCTAACTATTGATAACAACTTCGGATTAACAGAATGATAGAAATCCTGTTAGGGATTAATATCTCTTTCTATTATTCGCAAACCTTCACAAATTTTTAAAATCGATTCAAATGCAGAACTGTTTGTTTAGGTTTGAAGCTTTGAACCAATGAAAGATGAATGACAGAAAGAAAAGAACACAAAAAGTTGTTTATGGATGTTTGGAGCTAACTCTTCTAGGTCACCCTTCTTCCCCAACCGGAAGGATTCCACTAAACTTCTTGAATCAAATAGAGTTCACTGAATAGTTATCACTCTATTGAACAGAACAAACTCTGTTCAACTTACAATATGATTAAGAATATCTCTCAGCTAAAACAGTGTTTTTGATTCTCTCTCTGGAACTTGAATATGATGTACAATCAGTAAGTGCAAGAGCAGATTAGTAAGATTGTAAAAATGAGCAGAGTAACCGGTAATTCGGTCGTTGTCCTTGAGCATCTATTTGCAGTAGAAGGACACCAACAGTCGAGTCTTCTTCTTGGACAAGTGGCATGCGCTCATAGGATGGCCGCATAAAGGACAAAGTACATCAGACTCTATGCTTCTAGAACGTGGCCGTACTAAACGATAGTGCGCGAGATATCCTTCTGCAACTGTTCTATACTGAACAAGTAGTGGGAGGAATCTTCGCTTACGCGGCGTTCATTCATTTGATGCAAGTAGTTGGCGTACTGATCTGCAAGAGAAAGCGAAGCAGTAGTAGCGTACAACTAGTTGATCGTGGGTAGACGTATGCTAACTTCATACGGCTGCTGAAGCGAGGCAATAAACGTGCTCCATTAGACTACCAAGTCTAATAGAGTTAGATGCCACCGTCTATCAGAGATGTCCATTAGACTACCACATTTAATGGAGTTAGACAACAATGTTTAAATTCGCATCCCATTAGACTTACCACATCTAATGGAGTTAGACTGTAACGTCTAACCTTACATTACTTCAGACTAATTTGAAGGAGTTAGACTGGCACGTCTAACTACGTATCTGTTAGACTAGCACGTCTAACTACGTATCTGTTAGACTGACACGTCTAACTATGTATCTGTTAGAGTGACACGTCTAACTACGCATCTGTTAGACTGACACGTCTAACTACGTATTTGTTAGACTAGCACGTCTAACTACGTATCTGTTAGATAAACATGTCTAACTACGTATCTGTTAGACTAGTTATATTGGCACGTCTAACTTCATATCTATTAGACTGTCACGTCTAACTATGTATCTGTTAGATTGACACGTTTAACTATGTATATGTTAGACTAACACGTCTAACTACGTATCTGTTAGACTGACACGTCTAACTACGTATCTGTTAGACTGGAATGTCTAACATTGTTTTTGATTCTTTCTCTTGCACTTGAATATGATATACAATCAGTAAGTGCAAGAGTAGATTAGGAAGATTGTAAAAATGAGCAGAGTAACCGTTGATTCGACCGTTGTCCTTGAGCATCTATTTGCAGTAGAAGGACACCAACGGTCGAATCTTCATCCTGGACACGTGGCACGCGCCCATAGGATAACCGCCTAAAGGACAAAGTACATCAGACTCTGCTTCTAGAACATGGCCGTACTGAACGGTATTGCGCGGGATATTCTTCTGTAACTATCCTATACTGAACAAGTAGTGGGAGGAATCTTCGCTTATATGACGTTCTGTTAGGGTCTAAAATCAAGGCCTCGGTCGTAGAATAAATTCCAGCAACCTTTCTCGGCACCCGGTCTCGGTCCTAGTGTGCACATGGGCCAGATTTCTGTTTTGTTGTATTAATATTTTGTATTGTTTTATTATTTACTATGGACTGTTTGGTATAGACCAACAGTAATTCTCTTTGCATCCTTGATTCTTCTATCCCCTCCCCCCCAAATTCTCTATCGAAAACCTTCCGCTGCCCTTTGATTGTAGAATTTCCACTGGTCTTATAGATCAAGAACTTGATTCTTGAACCCAAAACACACCTTACGAAACAAGTCGTAACATTCTTGGTATCAGAGCAAGACGATTCTCAAATGAAAGAAACCAGATAGCAGCAAAGATGGATGATCTTAAGACCCTACTCGAAGGGCTGACCCAACAATATGCATCCATGAATACTGCCCTACAGCAACAACACATGACCGAACAGGCTGCCTTGCACAATGCCTTTCAGCAAAATATGGACAAAAGGTATGCTGTTGGAAAAAGCTTGACAGCCATTGAAAAAGGTGTGTTTAATAATGTCCAAGATCCCCGCACCCGACCCCATGTTATTGCTTCTTACCACATTCCTCCAACCCGGCTCACAAATATTGATATTCCTGAATTTGATGAGACTGATTTGGAGGGCTGGCTCTTATTTGCCGAGCAAGTATTTAGGGAGAGCAAGACGAATGATGCCACAAAGCTGGACATTGTCCGCACTCACTTCTCAAAAGAGGCAAGAACGTGGCATGAATCATATTTGCGGAATCGCAACCATATGGAAGCATTGACGTGGCATAAATTTAAGAAAGATCTCTTGCTGCGATTCGGTCGCATACCCTTGTATAGCGCCAAACTGCCGCTGTTGCCCAAGACATGCATTGCTAACACGGTCTGGCTGAGCACAAACCAGACGACCAATCCTAAGGAAGATCGGCGCTACACTTGCAATGATAATTGGGAGCCCAATCATAGGTGCAAATCCAGATTGTTCATGGCCCCGGCTAATCATCAAGAAGTCCAAGAACGCGTTCAAGAACCCGTCAAAGAATCAGATTTTTATGACCCACCTTTGGTGCTTGAGACAAGGGACGAACGTGTAATTATCTTGCACACTTTCTCGGTCCAGCAAGGTGCCCTTCGGTCGCGGGTCAACATAATACAAGGCAGCCAACTAGAAAAGGCTTTGGAAAATCATATTGTTGGTGCCACTGTACAAATAATCTGCAAGAACGAATGCCAAAGTGTTTCACTTGTTTTGGAAGACGCTCCTGAAAATTTCCAAAAAATAATCAAAGGGCTCACCCAGCAACCCAACAACCGAACACTAGCCAGGAAGGTAGTCGGAAGACATGGCTATGTTGTTACGCATGTGTTGCTGGTCTGGATAAAGGACTGAGCTTGGTTGTTTGAAGACATTCTAGAGTATGCCCGGAAGAAAAATGGCTCTTTTGCTGCACTTGGCGTGCTGGGCCGAAGGAAGGACTGGTCGTGGAGCAGGAAGACCGAAGGCTTCTAAGAAATGCGGTCCTAAGACTCCGACACTTGCTGGACTTGCTGAAGTCCGACCGAATTCTTTGAAATATTGAGCATGCGCATTAGAGGCTCGGCAGACCACGATGTTTTTCGTCGAGGGCGACAAATTTCGAAGGGGGAGATATTGTTAGAATCTAAAATCAAGGCCTCGGTCGTAGAATAAATTCCAGCAACCTTTCTCGGCACCCGGTCTTGGTCCAGTGTGCACATGGGCCAAATTTCTGTTTTGTTGTATTAATATCTTGTTTTGCTTTTCTTTTCTATTTTACAAACCGAATTCTGTTATTTTCTTGTATTTGTTGTAACCGAATATTATGGGGCAAGACATCACCTATTTTGTTGAGCCATGAATGGAATAATGAAGATATGAACTTCGGCCCTATTCATCTATTATTATTTACTATGGACTGTTTGGTATAGACCAACAGTAATTCTCTTCGCACCCTTGATTCTTCTATCCCCTCCCCCCCAAATTCTCTATCGAAAACCTTCCACTGCATTTTGATTGTAGAATTTTCACTGGTCTTATAGATCAAGAACTTGATTCTTGAACCCAAAACACACCTTACGAAAAAAGTCGTAACACGTTCATTCATTTTATGCAAGTAGTTGGCGTATTGATCTTCAAGAGAAAGTGGAGCAAAAGTAGCGTACAACTAGTTGATCGTGGGTAGACGTATGCTAACTTCAGACGGCTGCATAAGCGATGCAATAGACGTGCTACATTAGACTACCAAGTCTAATAGAGTTAGATACCACCGTCTATCAGAGATATCCATTAGACTACCACGTCTAATGGAGTTAAACTGTAACGTCTAACTTTGCATCCCATTAGACTTATCATGTCTAATGGAATTAGACTACAACTTCTAATCTTACATCACTTCAGACTAATCTGAAGGAGTTAGAATGGCACATCTAACTACGTATCTGTTAGACTGACACGTCTAACTACGTATCTGTTAAACTGACACGTCTAACTACGTATCTGTTAGACTGACACATCTAACTACGTATCTGTTAGACTGATACGTCTAACTACGTATCTGTTAGACTAGCACGTCTAACTACGTATCTGTTAGACTGGTGCGTCTAACTACATATATTGTTAGACTGACACGTCTAACCACGTATCTGTTAGACTGACACGTCTAACTACGTATCTGTTAGACTGACACGTCTAATTACGTATCTGTTAGACTGACACGTCTAACTACGTATCTGTTAGACTGACACGTCTAACTACGTATCTGTTAGACTGACACGTCTAACTACGTATCTGTTAGACTGACACGTATAACTACGTATCTGTTAGACTGACACGTCTAACTACGTATCTGTTAGACTGACACGTCTAACTACATATTTGTTAGACTAACACGTCTAACTATATATATGTTAAACTAGCACGTTGAACTATGTATCCGTTAGTCTAACACGTCTAACTACGTATCTGTTAGACTGCCACGTCTAACTACGTAATACGTTTAATTAGCCTGCTTAGACCACGTCTAAATTTGCCAAATCTGACGCACTTGCATAGTTACAATTAGACGACTTAGCTTCGTTCATATCTAAACATCATCAAAACTTAATTGATTAATATTTAGCACTTTTCTGTTAATTAACTTTTATTTAGTTTTCCAAACAATTTTTCTAAGTTAATTAACTCTTAATTTTCCCAACAATTTCCCCCTTTTTGATGATTTATGTTAAATGATCAAAATCAGTTGAGTTAATTTAATCCCGAAAAAATTCCCTTTTGTTGATGTTAAAACCATGCAATCTTAAATTCTAACATAAACTATTGTAAATACCCATCAAATACGATCAAACTGATTCATAAAAATATCCAAACATAAGTTAAAAAACCAGCAAAAGTTTTAAATCATAAGTTTTAAAATGAAAATGAGATAAGCAAAGAAAGAGATTTTTGGTCCTTCCCTTTTCACGTTTGCATCTTCATCTTAGGAGATTGAGATAACGAGTGGCAACACCTCGGCCGCCTCCACTTCCACCGCCTCTGTCGCTTCCACGATTGGAGCTTTTCTTTCTTGGTCCTAGACCTTATTCATCCTCTTCAACAACTTTTCGTTTGGATCGGGTTCCTCTAGCAGCTCCACTTCTAGAACTGCCTCCTCTTGAGCTACCTTTCTCCTTTTTAATATTAATAACTACAGCAGTAGCAGGGAGTTCAACACGGGATCTATCTTTAATGGCGTTGGCTTCAGCCACTTCAATCGCTTGAATGGACCTAGCAAGAGAATCAACTTGATCCATTATTTCTGCTTCGGCTTTACCCATTGATTTGGTAACTTTCACAAATTGAGCTTGAATGAGATCTATTGAATTTACAATGACCTGATGAAGTTCCAAGTTGAAGGCCTTTATCTCGACATGTTGTTCTGTTTAAGTAGAAATGACACTTTTCTCAAACTTGTTGTGCTTGGAATTTGCAATGTTGAGTTCATATGTGTTTCGGTGCATAGTCTTCTCTAATTCTTTCTGAATATCGAGAAAGGAAGAAATCTCTTTCCGACTTATCACCGATCCCTTTTCAAGATTGACCAAACTGGACTGCATATCCGCCATATTCAGATTGATGGAACTTATTGCATCCATAATTGTACAGAATTTTGCATCTCCGTGAAACATCTCTTTAGGAGAGTGAGCAGCTAAGGACACAGTTTGAGAATGGACAGGAGTAGTCCGAATTGGACTTATGTGCATGTTCACTTGTAAAGAACACTCGGGTTCTTTATCCTTAGAATGTGAAGATGGGGCCTTAGACGCATCCTTAGATTTTTCTTCTTCATTTACAATATCATCACATACTTGCTGAATTCCTGCTGAAATGTCGTCAGAATGCAGAGGAAGTTCATTAACATACTCATCAATGTTTGCAGCTGTAATGATAAGAGATGATCGAGGAACATGGGAGGTTGGAATAAAGCAATCTTCCAAAGGAATAACCTTTGAAGAATCTTCCTTAGCATCTTGTTCCCCCTCAGCAGAGGAGGGAATTTCCTTAAGAACAGCTTTCTTCAAAGGTTCCCCCTTTGATTCTGAATTCGGAGATTTATCAACAATCTTTTATGATTCATCTTTTTCCACCAAAGGTTCTTCCATGGTTTCATGAATAATAGTATTAGGAGCCACCTCAGATGTCTCATTCTGTTGGATATTAGATAGAAGAGCTTCGACAACAACCTCTTCTTCCTCTTCTAGCACAGTTTCAGCTTGACCCAAGACAGGGGTCTGAACATCAGTCTTAAGGGTCGATAGATGTGTCTCTTCAAAAGAGACGTTTGCCATTTCAACAAGATGGGCAGCATCCTTCTCATCTTCTCTTAGCCCGGACTAATCAACATCGAAAATTTCCATGGGCTTGTCTTCATCAAAAGAGTCATGAAATAGAGTTAACCTAGACGATTTTGTGCTGTGAGCCTTTTGGAGAACTGTTGTGCAATAACTATGCATAATGAGATCCGGCCTCTTCAAAGCATTTTGCTCTGTACGAGCATCTCTATCCATGGGGTTGAAGTTGGCTTTTCTCTTTTCGATCATGGGAAGAAGGATATGCCCCATGATGTTGGCCACCACTAGTTCCTTTCGATTGAGGGCTTTAGAAACCACGTCTTTCATAGTCAATCTTAAGATTCTCTTTTCGTTCTTTATTACGTTCTTCCATTCTATAACGATCTCCTTTTCTGAGAACATCTCATCAAATTGAGTTTCCATTCTGTAATTCAACCAAGTGTCAAAGATGTTGATTTTCTCAACAACCCTCTGTTCAACCTTCTCCATTACAAGGTTGACAATGCAGCCAGATTCAGATACCTTCTCAGGAGATTCAACAGTAGTCTCCTTTCCTTTTCCAAGAACCTCATTAGGTTTAAGTTTAGGAAAGTATATAGGTTCACGAATATTGATGCCATAGGCTCCTTTTGTTGATCTCATAATTTCTAAAGGGGTCTTAGGCTTCAGAAACAATCCTTCTGGAAGAACGGACAAAACGCCCTTCCCTAAAAAAGTAGATTGCATTTCAACAATCTTGGCTGCAAGAGGCTCGACACTAGGTAGAGTAGGACCCTACTCAGAAAATACAACGACATTAGCAGACGTTGGACAAATGGTCTGCTCTGTTTCAGAGGGGATAATACTAACAGTCTCAACAGCTGCTGGCATTTCAATAACACTTGCAGCGACAACAGCCGCTGGCACTTCGGGACAGATAGGTGACGGGACCCTGTCAACATTTTCAATAGTTGGACCGACTGGCTCAACAGTCAGCCCGACAGCTTGTTCCATCATAGGAACATCACAAATGGGCACAGAGGCCAAAGGAGAGGTGGATGTCACCTTTTTGGTCTTCTTCGACACTTTAGACACCTTAGACGCACTAGACACTTTAGACGCCTTGGACGCCTTCTTCTGATCTACAACATGACCATATGACTTAGCCTGTTTCTTCAACGGGTTGGGGGATGGGGAGATAGATGAAATAGGAATAGCGGAAATAGGACGAAGATTTCGTCTTGCCCTGGAGTCAAATAATCCAAAATCTTTTTTCAAGGAGCTCTTCTGACTGTTCGTACTTGTCGTAGACTCCATAACCGATTTCGTTTTCTTTGCCCCCATAGACAGCACGGAAGTAGTCTGTCTCTTCGAACGAGTGACCAACTAGATACCAGCCTGTTGGCTGGAAGAGCCAGAGCCCATCTCCTTCGAGAGCTTCATTCTTGTCAGAGCACTCTTTGCGGAGAAATTTGTGTATATAAGGCTCGGGTTAATAGCCTCACCCTCACCTATAGGGACACCCAAATGATTCAAAAAATGACTGAGTTGAGCCTCAAAGCTTACACTCTCCTTATTTTTGGAATAGATTGACTCACATGGATTAGAAAAGAGAGTCGAAGCCCAGTTTACTTGAATACCTTTTGAGATAACATTCATATAGTCGAATCGATCCTGACTATATGAATCAAAAGATCATGCCCTTCCTTGGAGCGCCTTTGCTACAATGTCGTTTAATAGGATGGAATGCGACTTTAGATCCTTCTTCTTCCCGTTCAGCCTTATCACATAACCGTCGTTGGAAATTACCATCTTCATCTCCGTAATAGTTTCTGTTGGTAAAGGCAGATTAAACTTGTGACCCTCCGATGGAAGTCAATGAAATCCGCATAGGCCGATTCATTGAAAGAAATAGGAGATTCGTTCACAGTCGCCTTGATGGAATCTCCGACCAAGACCGTCGTCTTGAAAAACTCGTGAATTTCCTTCTCGTAAAATATAAATGGACCACCGAAATATTTTCCGAGACCGGAATACTCCAATGATTGGAACATATCAACTACATCCCGTTGATTGAAAGAATAGACCGATGAGAAGTCCACCTGCAGAGTGCAGTGACCAAGAGTAATATTCTTGTTAGCCATTTGAAAAAAGATGAAGAAGATGAAACGATTTCTTAGAGAGAAGTTAGAGAAAGTTAGGGTTTTTAAGAAATTTGTGATCGAAAAAGGCATCCGACACATGCACGATGTCCTTAAATAGAATCCCAACAGTCGCATGGCTTAACCATCACATTTAACACACGTGGACCCACAACGTAATGTTAGACACATTTTCTCAAAGGTTGTCATCATTATTTTAAGGGTATATTAGTCATTTTCCTTATCCTTGAGAGACACGCATCTTCAGGTTTTAGGAAGTTACTGTTCAATATTTTGAGCGGAAAAGTTAGATGACAGCGCATAAAGGACATCTCCTTAATCAAATAAAGCATCTAATAACACACATAGTTAGACATTTCACTTACTTTTACAGTATGTGTGGACCAAACGTCTGTTAGACGCATGAGTCTATTAGATGCAGGCGTCTAATCATTTGTCTTATAGATGTCTATTTGTCTATTAGACGTAGACATCTAATTATGCATGAACAACACATACTAGACGTGTTTTTAGACGTGAGCGTCCAACTACTATTGTCTTTTAAACGTCTAAATGTCTAATAGACTTCGACGTCTAACCGCGTAGGTTTTTCACCAAGACAATTCACATTAGACCGTGTAAGTGTGTATACGTCCAAGTACTTGCTTTTTTTAGACGTCCTCGTCTAATAGATCGATTAAAGCTTTCGTCTGCGTGCATCTTTATTTACACAATAGATTTCACTTTCAAATTTTTAAAAAAAATAAACAAATGTTTTGAGGTCCTTAAGACCAAAAATATTTTAAGAGAGAAAACACTTAGTCCTTTGAAGTGGCAATGAGCCACTGTTGATCCTTTAGAACACATCTTTAGAAGATTATCCTCCAATCTTCTTTCCTGCAGCTTTCCTGTATCACCTACACAAGAAAATATTTACAAATTTTGGTACCCACATTCACTTGGGTCCTCGATCAATCAGTCCCTTTGGAATCCATATTTGAGTTATTCTGATGGACTTCCCTTTTTGTGTAGTAATAAGTGCGTATGATTTTGACTTAGCAGACGACTTCCTTCTAGCCACTGATCCCTTAACTTTAGAGGATAATTTTCTTTTAAAACTCCTTGACTTATTATCAGGTTTTAGTTTACTAGACTTGCTAGATGCATCTAACTTAAGTTTCAACCAGCTTATTGTTGGTGGAACGTAAGTTATCTCATCCTTTAAGGTTAACTCCTCATAACTTGGATCAGTTCCAGTATCAGTTAAACTCCCTTTGACAAAGCTTATTGACTTAAGCTTGCCAGTTGATAATTTTAACTTCTTATAGGACTTGTCTAAGTCATTACTATCAAATCCTAGACCGGATTTACATCCAGCAGGCCTCAACAGACTAATCTGATATTTGACAGCTTCTCTCGACCTTGACTAAGAACTTACAATATAAGTTAAGCGTTGGTTTTCAGAAGAAAGGGTTTGAATCTTTTTCTTGAGCATTTCATTCTCAGATGAAAGCTTATCCATATTTTCAAAAAGTTTTGGCTCGGAGGTTTGAGAAAAAGTTGGTTCATCGTTTTTAGAGTCTGAGCTTGTTTTGTTTTGAAATTCTGATAATTTTTTATACTCCGAGACCATATCATTTAGTGCAGCCACTAGTTCATCCTATGAAAAATCTTTTGGAGAGAAATCCACTACCTCAGATTCCTCATAATATTCCTCTTCTCTTTCCATGAAGCAAGCAACCTCTTCATCATCACTATCATTGGATGATGAATAATCTGAGTTACTTTGAATCCACTTAGCCTTGTTGTCTGCCGCCATGAGGGCCTTCAACTCGCCTTCATTTTCTTTCTTCTTCTCATCAAGTTTCGGCTTTCTGCACAACGACTTGTAATGACCTGGAATACCACAGTTAAAACACTTAACATTAACTTTTGATTTAGATTTATCATCATTAGTATTATTTGAAGATCTTGAGTTAGGAATGCTCTTCTTCATGTATTTCCCGAATTTCTTCACGAGAAAAGCCATTGCGTCTTTACTGAGTTGCTGAGCAGACGACTTTTCTTCGTTGACAACTGGTGACTCCTCAGAGGACACCAAAGCCTTGGTAATGATGACGGATGTGGGGTTCTCTTATTCATTGCTTGAGTTCAACTCGAAGATCGGCAAGCAAGTCGAAGAGCTCCATCTTATTGAGGTCTTTGGACTCCCTCATCGCCATAGTCTTGATGTCTCCAATTTTGCCGGTGGACGAAGACCTTTAGTCTCCTTGGGTAAAGCTCGCATGACCTTTATAGCAATCTCTCTGTTGCTGTAGGTCTTGCCAAGAATGGATAGGGTGGTGACAATTTGACTGAATCTTACATCAAACTCAGTCATTGTCTCTCCTAGACGCATTTTGAAGTTGTCAAACTACTAAGTGGCTACCGTAATCTTGTTCTCTTTGGTTTGCTCGTTGCCTTCACATAATTGAGTGAGTCTGTCCTAAATTTCTTTGGCAGACTCGCAAAATATAATGTAGTTGAACATTTTATCGTCAAGTACTCTGTACAGGACATCCATGGCTTTGTCCACTCAGATTTTTCTTTGTCGATCTTGATAGGTCCTTTAGTGACAACACTCCACATGTCATCGTGCAAGGAGGCAAAATGGGAACGGACTCTCTTCTTCCACACCATGTAGTTTTTTCCGAAAACATAGGAATCTTAGAGGAGCTAGAATCTTTCGACATGATTCAGATTCTTATTGCTTAAGAATAGAAAGTAGAGCTCTGATACCAATTGATGGGATCAATGTGATCACTAAAGACGGGGGTTTGACTATTGATAACATCTTCAGATTAACCGAATGATAAAAATCATGTTAGGGATTAATATATATTTATATTCTTCACAAACCTTCACAAATTCAAGTGAGGAACTGTTTGTTTAGGTTTGAAGTTTTGAACCAATGAAAGATGAATGGCAGACAGAAAAAAACACAACAAGTTGTTTATGGATATTCGGAGCTAACTCTCTTACGTCACCCCTTCTTCCACAACCAGAAGGATTTCACTAAACTTCTTGAATCAAATACAGTTGACTGAATAGATAACACTCTATTGAACAGAATAGACTCTGTTCAACTTACAATATGATTAAGAATATCTCTCAGCTAAAATAGTGTTTTTGATTCTCTCTCTTAAACTTAAATATGATGTACAATCAGTAAGTGCAAGAGTAGATTAGTAAGATTGTAAAAATGAGCAGAGTAACCGGTGATTCGGTCGTTGTCTTTGAGCATCTATTTGTAGTAGAAGGACACCAACGGTCGAATCTTATTCCTGAACACGTGGCACGTGCCCATAGGATGATCGCCTAAAGGACAAAGTATAGCAGACTCTGTGCTTCTAGAATGTGTCCATACTGAACGGTAGTGCGCGGGATATTCTTCTACAACTGTCCTTTACTGAACAAGTAGTGGGAGGAATCTTCGCTTACGTGGCATTCATTCATTTGATGCAAATAGCTAGCGTACTGATCTGCAAGAGAAATTGGAGCAGGAGTAACGTACAACTAGTTGATCGTGGGTAGACGTATGCTAACTTCAGACGAATGCTGAAGTGAGGCAATAAACGTGATCCATTAGACTACCAAGTCTAATAGTGTTAGACGCCACCGTCTATCAGAGATATCCATTAGACTACAACGTCTAATGGAGTTAGACTGCAACGTCTAACCTTACATCACTTCAGACTAATCTGAAAGAGTTAGACTAACACGTCTAACTACATATCTATTAGACTAGAACTTCTAACTACCTATCTATTAAACTGGCACGTCTAACTATATCTTTGTTAGATTGATACGTCTAACTACGTATTTGTTAGACTGGTACGTCTAACTACGTATCTGTTAGACTGACACGTCTAACTACGTATCTATTAGACTGACACGTCTAACTACGTATCTATTAGATTGGCACGTCTAACTACGTATCTATTAGACTAACACGTCTAACTATGTATTTGTTAGACTCGCACGTCTAACTACGTATTTATTATACTGACACGTCTAACTACGTATCTGTTAGACTAGCACGTCTAACTACGTATTTGTTAGACTGGCACGTCTAACTACGTATCTATTAGACTGGAACTTCTAACTACGTATTTGTAAGACTGACACGTCTAACTACGTATCTGTTAAACTGGCACGTCTAACTACGTATTTGTTAAACTGGCACGCCTAACTACGTATATGTTAGACTAACACGTCTAACTACGTAACACGTCTAATTAGAATGCTTAGACCACGTCCAAGTTTTCAAAATCTGATGCACCTGCATAGAAACAATTGGACGACTTAGCTTCGTTCATATCTAAACATCATCAAAACTTAATTGATTAATATTTAACACTTTTCTGTTAATTAACTTTTTACTTAGTTTTCCAAACAATTTCTTCTAAGTTAATTAACTCTTAATTTTTCCCAACATGATTTGACTTTTATCGCATTCACTTGTTTCTTAGAGGACTCAATTTACACATTTTTAATAGGTGGTTTTCAACCCTCTAGTACTTCCAAAATGGCTGGAATCTCAACTTTATAGTACTTGTACGATTGGTTGAATTCTTTCATCAACCAACTATTTTGTCTTCTTTTCAAAGTGTTTCCAAAATATACTTCTACACTATTTAGGAGTTATGAGTTTTGATTTTAATGTTGTTCTTACTGTTTTTCGAGTTGTGAACTCTTGTGTTTCAGATTTCATTATGTTTCATATTTGACTCCATTGACTCTATTTTGAAAAAAAAACACATTATTGTGAAATAAAATTAGTTTAATATATGTGTATAAATTGCGTATATTGAATAATATTATAATATAATTATTTTTTCATTTTATTTTTAAAAAAATTATTTATAATTGAATTAACATCAAATTTATTAAAATAAGTTTGGATAAAAATTTTTTTTACTCAAATTGATTGATTCGTTGATAAACGTTTGATCTTACTAAAAATTTCATAATACATTCGTGAATATAATTATTTAAAATTTAATTAGTAATTATTTATTTTCTTATAAGTATTATATATATATATATATATATATATATTTAATTTATAAATATTATTTTTCTAAATATCGATATACCAAATTTTTGAAAATCCTGTACCTTTATTTTAATAATAATTTCGGTATCGGTATTATATCTTATATTTTTTTTGGTATATCAAAAAAATTGATATTTTCAATATTTTACATTATGATATTTTTGATCCGGGACTTCCTAAATGATCGTACCGAGGAATTCTAATGTACTCAATTGATAAATGTGAAATTTGAAAATGGATATTTTCATTGTAATTGATGAGTGGGTTATCCCTATTGTTCTTTACTTTAAAAAACTTTTAGTTATCCAGTGTGATTTCAATAAAACTTTTGGGTAGTAACAATTTTCACAAGAAAATATGAGAGAAAATCGATTATGAATGTACAACCAAAATTTGTCGGATCATCGAGGATTAACTAACAAGTTTATTAAAGGGGTAGAGGAGTTTATTCAAGTTTCTATGCACCATGCTAACAGTATGAATGAAGGAAATATATTGTGCCCATGTAGAAAATGCGAAAATTGTAAATTTCAAGATTTAGAAACTTGCATAAGTCATTTTTATTGTTGTGATTTCATTGAGAATTATCGTTGTATGTCACGGGGAACCACTAACTCAGTTTGTACAATTTTTAGATGAAAATTAATGTTGAACCAAATTCTAGTGTTGACGATATTAATTCGTACGATAGAATGATTTTCAATGATTTGTCAATACAAAATGAAGGTGCAAGTTCTTCGTCCCATATTACGGTAGATAAGACCATTGAAGGCAACAAATATTTTGTTAATGTCTTTCTTTACATGGCAAAATTTTCTCTTTTATAGTATATAGAAGTAATTTTCTGATCTCATTCCTTAACCCGCCTATATTGACCATTTGGGTTTTCACATTTTCCAAACATACTATTTAGTGAGTTTTGTTATATTATGAATGATGTGAAGTCCATGGAACTGTCCGGCTAATATTTATCCTTATTAACTAAATTCTCAACCATAATATGCCGAGGTGAAAGACAGTTGCTAAGCATCCTTTATCGATATTAGTGAAGTGAACCGATAGTTGACATTGGAAAACCACTTTGATCGGGTTTTGATCGGGTTTTAGTAAAACAAGGTCTTCAATAGAATGTATTTGTACCTCAAGTGACGAAAGTTAAAAGTAAGGCTATGTTTGTGCTAATTTTCTAAAAAATAACCTAAAATGTTATTTTAATAGTTGATTTAATGATTTGTTGAAACAATTGAGACACATTGCATTCATTTTGCTTTGCTTGTTTTTCTTACCTTAGCTATCTTGCTTAAATTAGTTGAGTTTGTTTAAGATACACACAAAATATGTATTTCTTAAGAATTTAAATAAAAGTTTGTTATATATATTTATTAATATAATATAAAAATTATGGACATTTTAAAGAAAATCCAGAACCTCCATAATGAACATGAACCCCATCCTTGTTTTGGTTAATTAATTTAATTAATTTGTCTATTATTACTTATTTAAAAAATATATAAACTATATAAAATATATTTTTATATATTTCAAAATTATTGAATAACAAGAGACAAATAATTGATGGAGAGAAAAGAGAATGATAAATAATAATAAAGATAAAACTTAATATATATCGTTCGATGCGTATCATTCATAATACTATTATTATAATGTTTTTAAGATTCGTTCAGAAAAATCAGTAGAGTCTGTCGGGGAGTTAATCGTTTTTCTCGAGTATTTACAAGTTCGATAACTTTTTGAGTATTGTTTTTTATTTATTTATTATTTTAATGTTATGCTTTATCGTTTGTTTAAATAATTTTTTTCATTTTATATAATGAACCTTTTTTTAAAAAAAAAATCCTTAATATATATGTATTTTTAGGATTAATTGTATAACGTCAACCCATTTGCTGGCTCATTGGATTCAAAAATTGGATTCATCTCTCTCTATATATATATTTATTAATTAGCAATATATAAAAATTATGGACATTCTCTAGATCTTCCTGAACCTCCATAATAAAAATAAACCCACCAATCACTTTTCCTTTTAAAAAAACTTGGAATTCTTAAGTTATAACATAGGATTAAATTATATTTATAAAACAAAAGAAAAAGAAATGTCCTTCCATTGGATTAGACTATATTTTATTATGATGCAATTAATTTTATTTAAAAGAAAATGTATAATTAATGCCAAAACACCATGGGATCATATCAGGTCTATACTTTCTTCTTTTTGTTCTTACAATTAATAGATTTAAACATAAGGAAGCTCTAAAAGTCTTATATAACCTACCACCAATGACTCTCAAAGAATGAATCCTCCTTAAATGTATTTCTAAAAATGATGATTTTTATTGCATTGATCTCTGTATTTGGGATAATAGCCATAGTCCATTTGTTACACCATGGAGGAACTGTTTAAACCATCAAGGTCATCACCATCATTTTCATCATTTATTTCTTTTTAATTACAACATTAAGGTTTTAAAATTAAATCTTTTATGATGAAATAACCTTAACGTTGAAATTGAAAAGAAATAAATGATGAGTATTATGGTGATGACCTTGATGGTTTCAACAGCTCCCTCCGATTTTGACAAGTCCATAAATGTAATAGTGGCCTTTGTAAATCCATGGTGTAACAAATGGGCTATGACTATTATCCCAAATGCAGATTAATGCAAGAAAATTCACCATTTTTATAAATGCATTCAAGGAGGATTCATTCTTAGAGAGTAATTGGTGGTGGGTTATATAAGACTTCTACAGCTTCCTTCCTTATGTTTAAATTTATTAATTGTAATAACATAAAGAAGAGAATACAGAATTGATATGATCCCATTGTGTTTAGGCATTAATTATACATTTTCTTTTAAAAAGAATTAATTGTATCATAATAAAACAATCTAATCTTTTTGGAAGGACAATTCATTTCTTTTATTTTAAAATAATTATACTTTTATATTACTTATTATATAATTCATAGACATATATGAAATTAATTTTATTTCACTATAAAATATTTTTTCTTTTAGAATAAACCCAATTAAGTATAATATATTGTCAAGTTCATCTCAAAAATAAAATACAATCAAATCTGAAATACAAGAGTTCACGACTCGAAAGAGACTAAGAACAACTTCAAAACAAAAACTTCTTGTAACTCCTAAACAAGGTAGAAAGATATTCTGGGAACACGTGAAAATAAGAAAAAGAGTTGGTTTATGAAAGAATACAACCAATCGAGATATACAAGTACTATAAAGTTGAGATTCTAGCCATTTTTTTGAAGTACTAGAGGGTTGAAAACTACATATTAAAAATGTGTAAGTTGATTCTTCTTTACAAAACAAGTGAGTGTGATAAAAGCAAATCATATTAACGAACGAAACGATAGGACAAAAAAGTGTTTTGTTCCACACACTTTTAAACCAGAAAATGTGTGAAATAAAATTAACGGAATATGTTTTTTAGGTATGAAGGGTATATATCAATACCATACCAAAATCAAGGTATACCAAAATTAATGTATGATAAACTTATGGATTTTTCTATACTGAAACTTTTAGTAAGATATAAAATATGGATAAAAAGTTAAGGTATATCGTACCGACCCACCCTAATTTACAATAGCATCCAATGTCTATATGATTATACCTTCTCCGTTGGTTTATTTAGTCAATAAAAAATTATCCCGTGGTTTGATAGATCTAAATACTCACAAATAACTTTGTAGTTCTTTTTTGTTGTTATTTCACCACAACATTTAATTCCGATAAGATTTTACATTCTTCATTGATTTGTTAGTGAACACGCTATTATCTCGTCCTTTTTTTATGAATCTCAACACTTCTTGGTTTAAAAAATATAATATTATCATTTCACAATCTGGTCTTCAACCTCAAATTGTAAAAATCTTTTCCATATTAAATTTAAGAAGGGATGTCATCATACATTATAATAAATCACAATATTATAATATTGTGATAATATTATTATATTATCTATATATATATAATAATGCTTAATTTCAAAGTATCCGAATTATCGGGTCGAGAGATGTGGTTAATTTGGATATATATGTGAGAGTAAATAGATACTTTGGTCGGATTGTGGGTTGATCCGACCATAAACTTTAAACGGCTAAAAATAAAATTAAAAATGTTATATGTATGTTTAAACTTGTAACCTAATAAAACAAGTACAACCATTTAACCAACTAGGCTAATAAATTTTATATTTTAAATTCAACACCAAATTTAATGAACGTGAGACATTCTTCACAATATAAGTTTAACTTTTCAACCAAGTAATATATATATATAATAATGCTTAATTTCAAAGTGTCTGGATTGTCGATTCGAGCGTTGTGGTTCATTTGGATATATATATATATATATATATGTGAGAATAAATGGATATTTGGGTTGGATTGTGGGTTGACCCACCATAAACTTAAAACGGTTAAAAATAAAATTAAAAATATTATATGTATGTTTTGAAATTTCAACATAACAAAATAAGTACAATCATTTAACCAACTAGGATAATAAAACTTTATAAATTTAAATTCAACACCAAATTTGATAAACGTGAGACATTCTTCACAATTTAAGTTCAACCTTTTAACAAAGTAATCTGTATATATATAAATTTTTAATTTCAAAGTGTTCGAATTGTAGGGTCGAGAGTTATAGTTAATTTGGATATATATGTAATAGTAAAAGGATACTTGGGTCGGATTGTGGGTTGACCACTACATAAACATAAAACGGTTAAAAATAAAATTAAAAATGACATATATATGTTTCGAACTTGCAACATAACAAAATAAGTAAAATCATTTAACTAACTAAACTAATAAGACTTTATATTTTAAATTAGACACTAAATTAGATGAACGTGGAACATTCTTCACAATATAAGTTCAAATTTTTATCTATATAATATATATAATAATACTTAATTTCAATGTGTTCGTATTGTTGGGTCGAGAGCTGTGGTTAATTTGGATATTTATGTGAGAGTAAATGTATACTTGGGTCGGATTGTGGGTTAATCCACCCATAAACTTAAAATGGTTAAAAATAAAATTAAAAATACTATATGTATGTTTCGAAATTGTAACATAACAAAATAAGTACAACTATTTAACCAACTAGGCTAATAAAACTTTATAAATTGAAATTTAACACCAAATTTGATGAACGTGGGAGATTCTTCATAATTTAAGTTTTAATTTTTAAATAACTAATATATATATATATATATATATATATATATATATATATATATTAATAATGCTTAATTTTAAAGTGTCTGGATTTTCGGATCGAGAGTTGTGGTTAATTTAGATATATTTGTGAGAGTAAATAGATACTTGGGTCGGATTGTGGGTTGACCCGCCCATAATTTTAAAACGGTTAAAAATAAAATAAAATAAAGATTATATGTATGTTTTGAACTTGAAACATAACAAAACAAGTACAACCATTTAAACAACTAAACTAATAAGACATTATATTTTAAATTTAACACCAAATTTGATGAACGTGGGACATTTTTTACAATTCAAGTTCAACTTTTTAACTAAGTAATCTACATATAATAATTTTTAATTTCAAAGTGTCCGGATGGTCGGGTTGAGAGTTGTAGTTAATTTAGATATATATGTAAGAGTAAATGGATACTTGGATCGGATTGTGGGTTGACCCACCCATAAACTTAAATCGCTTAAAAATAAAATAAAAAATACTATATGTATGTTTCAAAATTACAACATAACAAAACAAGTACAACCATTTAACCAACTAGACTAATAAGACTTTATAAAGTTAAATTAAAACACCAAATTTGTAAACGTGGGACATTCTTCACAATTTAAGTTCAACTTTTTAACTAACTAATCTATATATATAATAATGCTATAATTTCAAAGTGTCTGGATTGTTGGGTCAAGAGCTATGGTTAATTTGGATATATATGTGAAAGTAATAGATACTTAGGTCGGATTGTGGGTTGACCCGCCCATAAACTTAAAACGGTTAAATATAAAAATAAAAATGATATATGTATGTTTCAAACTTACAACATATCAAAATAACTACAACCATTTAACGAATTAGACTAATAAGACTTTATATTTAAAATTCAACACCAAATTAGATAAACGTGGGACATTCTTCACAATATAAGTTCAACTTTTTAACTAAATAATATATATATATATAATAATACTTAATTTAAAAGTGTCCGGATTCCGAATCAAACTGTGGTTACTTTGGATATATATGTAAGAGTAAATGGATTCTTAGAACGGATATTGAGTTGACCCTCATAAAAGTAAACCGTTAAAAATAAAATAAAAAATATTGTAGGTATGTTTCGAACTTACAACCTAGTAAAACCATTTAACTAACTAAGCTAATAAGACTTTATATTTTTAATTGAACACCAAATTTGATAAATTTGAGACATTCTTAATAATATAAGTTCAAATTTATAACTATATAATCTATCTATCTATATATATATATAAATATATAATAATAATAATATTTAATTTAAAAGTCTTTGGATTGTCGGGTC
Source organism: Impatiens glandulifera (assembly GCF_907164915.1). Lineage (NCBI taxonomy): Eukaryota > Viridiplantae > Streptophyta > Magnoliopsida > Ericales > Balsaminaceae > Impatiens > Impatiens glandulifera. The sequence goes on along the minus strand of NC_061862.1, from coordinate 74,756,012 downwards.
GAGAGTTGTGGTTAATTTGAATATATATGTGAGAGTAAATAGATACTTGAGTGGATTGTGGGTTGACCCACCCATAAACTTAAAACGGTTAAAAATAAAATTAAAATTCTAAATGTATGTTTCGAACTTGCAACATAACAAAACAAGTAAAACTATTTAACCAATTAGGCTAATAAGACTTTATATTTTAAATTCAACATCGAATTTGATGAACGTGGGACAATCTTCACAATATAAATTCAAAACTAGCTAATATATATATATATATATAATAATGTTTAATTTTAAAATGTCTGGATTTCTGGGTTAAAAGTTTTGGTTAATTTGGATATATATGTGAGAGTAAATGGATACTTGGGTCGGATTGTGCGTTGACCAGTCTATCAACTTAAAACGGCTAAAAGTAAAATAAAAATGTTATATGTATGTTTCGAACTTGTAACTTAATAAAACAAGTACAACTTTTTTACAAATCCTTTAATTCATATATATATATATATATATATATATATATATATATATATATATATATATATATATATATATTTAATAGTGAAAAAGAGGGTTTAGTTATTTAGGAAAGAAATTGACACATTTTTTATTATTTATAATTAATAATTTAAAATTTATTTAAAACAATAATAAAAAATCAACATCAATAGTATAATAATAATTCATTCATATATATATAATAAATATTTAATTATATATATTAAAAATAATAAGTATTTATTAAATATTTAAAAAAATACAAATATTATATATATATATATATATATATATATTTTAATTGTTAGTCATATAAGTTATATATACCTACACAAAATTATAAATTTAAATTAATAATCTTAAGTGGTCTAGTGGTTGAAGTGTTAATGATACATAATGGAGATCATCATTCAAATTCCGTCGGGCACAAATTTTAAACTATTAAAAAACATTGATGGTTAATATGTGAAATAAAAATGTTGATTTATCAAAGTTAGGGGTGTTCAATATTTATTCTGAACCGAATTCAATAAACTGAATTCGAATTTTCATTTTCTGTTTTTGAATCGAAATTCAAACCAATTTGAATTAAAATACGGTTTTCGAATTGGTTTTTGAGTTGGGGTTTCAACTCGAAAATCAAACCTAAAACCGAATTCATTTTTTTATTATATATAATATACAATTTATCATATATAATATATAATAATTTATTATATATAATATATAATAATTTATTTATTTTATTATATATTATATCATTTATTATATATAATAGTTCCTCCTTCATTCTCTAAACCTAAATTATTAGCCGCTTACCTAATTTATATTCTCTAACCCCGCTTAACTCATTTATATTCTCTAACCTTAATTTCTCAGATGCCCACCTCATCTTTATTCTCTAAACCTAATTTCTCAGCCGCCCACCTCATATATATTCTAGCCTCCCTATCTTAATTCTCTTAACCTAATCTAAATTGTCATCTCCCTCTTTCATCTCCATTCTCATATGAAATTAACCTAATCTTTCCTAATCTTTAGCCTTCATCTCTCTCTTTCATCTCCATTCTCATATGAAATTAACCTAATCTTTAGTCGTCACCTCCCTCTTCCATCTTCATTCTCATATGAAAGAGCCTTCAGTCTTCAGCTATACCTCTTCTCCATTCTCATATGAAAGAGTCTTTAGGCTTCAAATACATCTCTAAGTTTGATCTATTTAATCCTGTTATTTCTTAGCTTCTTCTTTATCAAAACTGTGAAATCTTTATATATTTCTGTATCATTTAAAACCTATTTCGAATTCAAGATCTATCTTCGTTTATTTAACATCATAATTCAAATTTTGTTTTAAATTAAAATAATCCAAATTAAAGATTTAACAATAAAAGTAAAAAAGAAAAAAAGGAATATCAAATTCGGTTTGAATTCGAATTATTCAAAATTCGAATCGAATATCAAATTGAATTTGGTTCGGTTTTATTAGAACTTATTCGAATTTGGTTCGGTTTTCGAATTAGCTAAAAAAATAATAATTCGAAGAAACCGAACCGAGAAACTCGAATAAATCGAAAACCGAACCGATGAACACCTCTAATAAAAGTGAGGAGATGGTTGGATGTGAATGATATTGGTTAAAATTTGTGATGAAATTGGTGGATGGGTAATTTACATTCACAAATTTAGAGGTCGATTGGGATGAATGGTTAGAATATGCGATAAAATTGGTGGTTAATTAAATGACATTCACAATATGGTTGAAGATGGTTTGTTGTTTGTTGATTTTACCGAAGTGAAAGTGTAAGGTCATAATATAAGAGGTCTCAATTAGGTGGATAAAAATATGGAATTATATGGTAGGTTAGTCGAAGTAAGTATCCCACACGATAAGAGGTCATTGAATCAATTGAGGTGGATAAAAATATGGAATGAGATGAGATTAATTGGGAATTTGTGTGCCAAAGTGAGGGTATAAGAGATTGATATGTACCAAAGTAAAAATTTAAGGACACGGTATGAGTTTTCTAATTAGGGTGGATAAATGTGAAGTCGATCGAAGTGAGATTTAGTAAGTTGGGTTGTTTTTTATTAAATATGTGAGGAGATGAATTGTTTGACCGAAATGAAAGTAAAGTCTCGAGATGAGAGATTGAGTGAGATTAGTGGGATAAAAATATAGAATGAGATAGTTTTGGTTAATCGAAGTAAGTAAGGTCACACTATGAGAGATCGATTAGGGGATTGATGTATCAAAGTGATGATAAAAGAGATTGGAAACATTGGAGATGATTGATTTGACTAAAATGAAATTGTGTAAGGTCACACAATATGAGAGGTTGATTAGGGTGTGGATAAATGTGTAATGAGACGGTTAATTATCCGAAATGAGGATAAACAAGTCAAGTTAAAATATGTGAGGAGATGGGCCATGAGATAAAAGATCAGTTGGGAATTGGTGATCAAAGTGAAGAGTAAAATAGATTGGTGATGTTGGAGATGGTTGATTTGACCGAAGTAAAAGTGTAAGGTCACATATGAGAAGTCGATTATTGGGGTGGATCAATGTGAGATGAGATGGATGGTTAGTCGATTTGAGGATAAAGAAAGTCGGGTTGTATATTGTGAAATATGTTAAGAGATGAGTTGTTTGACGAAGTGAAAGCAATGTATTGAGATGAGAGGTCAATTATAAATTGGTGGATATATGAGATGGTTAATTAGTCAAAGTGAAAGTAAGGTAACGAGATGAGAGGTCAATTATGGTGGATAAATGTGGAATGGGATGTATGGTTAATTGAAGTGATGATAAGAATGTCGGGTTGTATATATAAAATATGTGAGAAGATTTGTTGTTTGATGAAGTTAAAGTAATATATTCGAGAGAATAAAGGTCGATTACAATTGGTGGATAAATATGGAATAAGATTATTTTTTATTAGTAGAAGTGAAAGTAAAGAGATAAAGGTCGGTTGTGAAAGAAATGGATATTGTTGGTTAAAATATGCGAGAAGATTAGTTGTTTGACTGAAGTGAAAGTTAGGGTCACGAAATGAAAAATCCGATTTGAATTAATAGATAAATGTGGAATGAGATGGTTGGTCAGTCTAAGTGTTTTAAGGTTACGAGATGAGAGGTCGATCAAGATGAAAAAACTGATTTGAATTGGTAGATAAATGTGGAATGAAATGGTTGGTCAGTCTAAGTATTTTAAGATCATGAGATGAGAGGTCGATTGAGCATTGATGGGCTAAAGTGAGGGTAGAAGGAGATTGATAATGTTTGAGATTTTTGATTTTAGCAAGGTGAAAGTGTAAGGTCCCGAGATGAGTGGTTCATTGAGAAAAAATATGTGATGAGATCGGTGAGAAAATGAGTTATTTTACCGAAGTGAATAATGTATGGAATGAGAGTGATATATTATTTATTTTAATATATTATTCATGATTTATTAAGAATTTTAAACATTAAAATACATATTATTATATTTTTTATTCATATTTTTATCCGTGTGTATCGTATGAAAATCTTCCTAGTTATATTAGTTTTTTTATAAGTTTAATGTAATGTTTCTTTAAAATAAAAATGATTTACATCATAATAAAATAATTTAATCATTTTGGAAGTACGTTTCTTTTTATTTTATTTTTAAAAAAATACAATTTACATAATTTTATATAAATTATAAAGGGATAAAAATATTTAAAAAATACAATTTACATAATTTTATATAAATTATAAAGGGATAAAAATATTAAAAAATATAATTTACATAATTTTATATAAATTATAAAGGGATAAAAATTTCTTTGTGTGTTTAAAATTAATATTTACATTCATGGACCTTTGTAAAAAAAATGATTTACATAATTTTATATAAATTATAAAGGAAAGAAAACTCACACAAACATATCAAAAACACGACAAACAATTTTCTCCTAATAAGAATATAAGTGAAATATAATACTATCACTTCTAGTTCCTGTAGCTTTGATGGTTAGATTGACTCATTCCTCACCAAGAATTCATTTATTAAAAGTTAAAATCTTTCTTCAATGTTAATAATTACAATTTTTCAACTCATAATATGGTTTGCATCTCCATCTAATAATTTATTTTCATTTATAACTCTAATATATATTTATTTTAAATAATTTCAATTATATATAAAATCAACTCTAAAATAGAACAATTATTTATATCAATTTTGTTTCAATCCTTTTTTCATTTAGAACGGACACCAATTGTTTTTTTTTTTTTGTCTATACTTGTGAATTAAAATATTTTATGTTATAGTGTCACCAACCAGATTATTAAAATTCAATTTCCAAGTCAATTAATAAATGAAGACCACTTAATAAAACACTTAGAGTCTACAACCAACTGTCAAATATTTACAATCCTCTTCTTCCAAGAATCGAAATAAGGAAACAACGTAATATAGTTTAATGTCATAGAATAATATATTTATAAGATATTATTAAAATATTATAATATTGTAATTATATTATATTAGTTCTTTATAAATTTAATGTAATGGTTATATAATATTTATAAATTATATATTTAAATACTATTTCATACCATATCTTTATATTATAACATGATATTAGAGTCAAATTTTCGTTACAGAGCACACAAAATCATAATATAGTTTTATGGTACCTCCATTAATTGTTATTTTCTTTATTTATGTAGGGCTCTAAATATTTAATAATTTATAATTATATTTTTTACAATAATTAAATATATATATTTGTTATTTTTGTTGATGCTTTTATTTTATTCAATAATCATACATTTGAAGTTTTTATTTCACCCTAACATTCAATATCCATGAGATTCTACCTTTTCGCTAATTTATTTAGTCAATACACAATCATTTCGTTGTTGGATAGATCTCAATATTCACGAGTAAACTTCGTAGTTATTTTTAATTGTTATTTCACCTGAAATTTAATGTCGATAAGATTCTACCTTCTTCGTTGATTTAATAGTAGGCACACTATCATCCTGTTGTTTAATGGATGTCAACACTCACGAGTTAATTCAATTTGAAGAACATAAAATTATCATTACACAATTTAATCTATTTCTCCCACAAGCTCATTAAACCATATTATCAAAAAGGAACTCTCAATTAACATTATCATATACTTTTTTGTCATCAAATTTAACAATCACACTTTTCGCCTCTAGAGTTAGCTGAATCAATACACTCATTGACGATTGTAGACACTTATTTTTAAATTTCCAAATTTTTATTTTTATAATAATAATCCCAACTCCCAAGCATATAAAAATATTTTTATAAAATGATATATGGGCTTGTTTCACAGGAATTAAAAACATAATGATTCAATGTGAATTGAATTCCAAAATAATTAATTTCGGACTATAAAATTCAAAATATAAATGATAAGTTAATAATTTGGGTAATTAAAAAAAATATATTATTTAAAAAAATCATATCTACATCAAAATATTGATAATTGTTTTAAGTATTTTGGGAAAGAAAATCAAAATATAAATAATAAATTGATAAATAAATATATCTATATCTATTTAAAAAAAAGCCTGATGATATTACAACCAAATAGAAAAAAAGGGTCAATGTTAACCTTTTCTTCCACTCAGTGAATTCCCTTAGTAATAGGTGACGGGATTATGAGAGTGGCGAGAAGGACATCACAATTGAGAGCACCTCCCTACATCAGAAGTCTTCATATTTCCCTTATAGGTGGGACAACTCTCTCTTACCTAGGAAGTATTCTTTACATCCAACTGGTGAAGAGATAATCGACAAGCAACATGAATAGCCAAAAGAAAATGAACATAAGTCAAACGGGCAACGAGAGCAAAAGTCTCTTTATAGTCAATGTCGTACCCCTATAAAAAAACCTAGTCACAAGACGAGCTTTGTAGCGCTCAACAGATCCATCGGAACTGATGGATCTTGTTTTGATCTTGTAAACCCATTTACAACTAATATATTTCTTGTCAGGTGGTAGAATAATGATATCCCAAGTCTCAGTCTTCTCAAGAGCCTGCATTTCCTGCATTTCCTCAGACATAGCCTCACGCCACAATAGATCACAATTTGCCTTACGAAAGGTATTAAGCTCATGGTTAGCTAGAATAACAGAGAAATAATGGTAATCTTGGAGATGAGGAGGAAGACAATGTACCAGTGTAAAATGTCAACTAGTGGCAGCAGGACCTGAGGTACTTGATCATGTACTTGTTTAGGATACGCAAGTGGGTCAGTAGGGGATGACGGGGAAGAAGTAATAGTGTCAACAAAATTTTGTGTAAGCTCGTGACCTATAAAAAAGGAGATGGATCTAAGACAAAAAAAAATAGGGAATGTGTCTAAAAAGGAGAGGTAAAATTGGACTCAAAAGAGAACATCTTATGTTTCCAAAAGGTGACATGATGAGAAACACGAATCTGATTTGACACAAGATCCAAACAACAATAGTCCTTATGTTCTACCCCATGTCCCAAAAAACAACACAGACGATTCTGAGGCTCCAAATAGTTTTTGTTAAGGATTAGCATCCTGAAGTATAGAAGTTGACATTCGTTTGATTGTATAGATAGGAGTAAGGGCAGCTTCCCTCCAAAACTGATAAGGACATGAAGTAGAAAGAAGCATGACACGAATAGTATCTAGAATGTGTCTATGTTTACGTTCAGGCCTACCATTTTATTGTGAAGTGTAAGGACATGAGTATTAAATAACAGTACCGTATACGGAAAGAAAATCGAGAAAGGGAGAATTATTGTATTCTAGAAAATTGTCAGTACAAAGTGTTTTAATAGGACATGAGAATTGTGTTTGAATAATTTTAGCAAAAATGGAATAAGTAGAGGCAAGTTCAAAACGATTCTTCAAAAAATAAATCAAACTAAACCGTGAATAATCATCAACAAATATCATAAAATATCGATAACCATGAAATGTATCAACAGGAGAGGGCCCCCAAATATCTGAGTGAACTAGCAAAAAAGGTTTATCAGCAATATAATAATTATTCAATAAAGAAAGTAATGGTTTTTTTTCAAGCTTATAATGCACACAATTAAATGACTCAAATTGAATAAGACCCAAAAAAATCTTTAACAATAAGAGATCGGAGTTTATTTGATGAAGCATGCCTGAGTTTAAGATGTCACTTATAAATGGAGGAAGAAGAAACATCAATAGAAATGGAAAGAAAAGGCAGAACATAACAAAGCTCAAATAGGCGACCTGTCTTGCTCCCCGTCCCAAGAATTTAACATATTTGTGAATCCTAAACCTATACACCAAAAGACGTAAAATAACAGTAATCCTTGCTCAACCAACTGACCAATAGAAATAAGGTTTAATGTTAAACAGGGAATGTAATAGATATCTTGAAGAGATGGTGAAGTGACATGACCAATTTGTGTGATGTTAATAGTTGCACCATTTGTAGTGTGAATGTGAGGTGAGGTGGTGAAAGGTTTTATGAAATACAACAAATTAATGTAAAAGGTCATATGATTACAACAAGTAGAGTTTATGAACCATTGTTGCCTGATGTGGTGGCTAATAAAGGATTGATAGATAAGACATGGGTGAGCAGTTTATGAATATCCATAAGGGTGGAGTAGTGGATTGAGGCGGTTGCAAATCATTTGTGACGACGACTATGGAGGAGGAAGAGCCGGTTGAAGAAGATGTATGACCTAGTTGTGGGTTTTTCTAAAGGACATGACACTTTTAATGGCAATAATGACACTCAATGTTGGGGCAATGGATGTAGACATGATCAAAATTCGGACAACGACGACATCTAGCAGACTTATCTGAACGAGCAAATTTCTAAGCACTCTTACGAGGAAACACATGCAGAGAAGATGAACAATCATAAAGGAATCAGTAGTAGGAGATCGAAGCATGGCAATGCGAGTATCCTCAAAAAGATATCATTCATAGCGATGACGATGGAGCAATGATCCACGAATATACTCGTACTCAGGGCCAAGCTTTATCAGTAGTTGAATAATCCTAAAGTGTTTCTTATTAATGATGACATTGTCAATGCGATCCCATGGTGACTAAATAGTAGGGAAGAAATTGTGAATGGATTGTCGTGGCTCATATTTTGATGCATGTAACGAACTCAAAAATTGATAGTGGTGCATTCTTTCGGTAGTCTGGAATTGATCTTTCAGATAATCCCAAGACATCTTGGAAGTATCCATTCGCCAAAGCTAGATCTAAATATTCCTAGATGACATGTTTTGAATCGAGGTAAGAATAGTATGATTCTTACTATCCCAGTCATCAATAGACACACAATGATCGTCAATTTCTTTTGTAGTCGGGGCAGAGTAGAGGACAAACCAACAAGTTTTACTGGTACAGTGAAGTCACTAGTGATATATCTCCACAGCTTCTTACCAATTAAAAACTCTTCATAGATTCGAACCACAAATCACAGTTGTCTCGTTATAACATAACCGTAATACAATATTGCCTCCACATGATTCATATTGAGAGACATAAAGGAAGAATCCAAGGAAAAAAATACCAATAACTAGCCAAAAAATTATCAAAAGATTCAGTAAAGAAATCAGACTACACAGTAAATCAAAAAGAATTAGACAATTCAGAAAAACAAATCAGATCCAGAAATAAATAAATAAATAGTCGAAATCAAAATATGACCGCACAGGTGCGTCGATGATTGAAGCTGAACTAGATTGCGACAAATAACAGCAAGATCTGATGGCAGCAGCTCTGATACCATGTCGGAAATATTTTTATATTTATATAAAATTGATATGATAACACATGGTTACAATATATATATATAGGGGTGAGCAAACGGGTAAACCCAACCCGTATTACCCAACCCGTATTACCCAACCCATATTCAAACCCAAATTAAATTTACCCAACCCATAATTCAACCCATATTATTTACTAATATGGGTTGGGTATTGTTGGGTTGAGTATGGGTTGGGTAACCCAAATTATTTTATTTTTATTTTTTTATTTAACATGTATTTGACTCATTTAACACATTTTTATTCGTTTAACACGTTTTTCACGTTTTTAACATTTTTAATACGTTTTTCACACGTTTAACACGTTTTTGACACGTTTAACACATTTTTGGCACGTTTAACACGTTTTTAGCACGTTTAACACATTTTGACATGTTGAACACGTTTTTCATGTTTTTGGTATGTTGAACACGTTTTTAACATGTTTAACACGTTTTTGACACGTTTGACACGTTTTGACACGTTTGACACGTTTTTTCACGTTTTCGACACGATTAACACATTTTTGGCACGTTTAACACGTTTTAACACATTTAACACGTTTTGACACGTTTAACATATTTTTGACACATTTCACACGTTTTTCACGTTTTTGGCACGTTTTGACACGTTTGACACGTTTTCAACATTTTTGACAAGTTTTCGACACGTTTAATACGTTTTTCACATTATTGACATGTTTCACACGTTTTTCACATTTTTGACACGTTTAACACGTTTTGACACATTTAACATGTTTTGACACGTTTTCACGTTTTTGACACGTTTTTCATGTTTCGACACATTTAATACATTTTCGACACGTTTAATACGTTTTTCACACATTCAACACGTTTAACACATTTAGACACATTTTTTCACGTTTTTGACACGTTTAACACGTTTTGACATGTTTAACATGTTTTTCACGTTTTTCACATTATTAACACGTTTAACATGTTTGTAACATGTTTAACATGTTTTCACACGTTTTTCACGTTTTTGGCACGTTTAACACGTTTTGACACATATTCCACGTTTTTGGCACGTTTAACACGTTTTCCTCGTTTTTGGCACATTTTGATACGTTTAACACGTTTTTGACACGTTTAACATGTTTTTTCACATTTTTGACACGTTTAATACGTTTTCACACGTTTAATGTCAAACGTGTGAAAAACATATTAAATTGTCAAAAATGCCAAAAACGTGTTAAACGTGACAAAAACATGTTAAAACCTATCAAAACGTGTTAACGTGCAAAAAAATATGTTAAACATGTCAAAAATATGTTAAATGTGTAAAACATGTTAAAATGTCAAAACGTGTTAAACGTGCCAAAAATGTGTTAAACGTGCCAAAAACGTGAAAAATGTGTTAAACATGTTACAAACATATTAAACATGTTACAAACATGTTAAACGTGTTAAGAATGTGAAAAACGTGAAAAACATATTAAACATGTCAAAAACGTATTAAACATACCAAAATGTGAAAAATGTGTTAATGTGTGAAAAACGTGTCAAATATGTCAAAAACGTGTTTAACATGCCAAAAACGTGAAAAACATATTAAATGTGTGAAACACGTGTTAAACGTGTAAAAAACGTGTGAAAACGTGTTAAACATATCAAAAACGTGCCAAAACGTGAAAACCGTGTTAAACTTATAAAAAGCGTGTTAACGTGTTAGTTATGTTAAAAACGTGTTAAACGTGCCAAAAACGTAAAAAAACATGTTAAACTTGTCAAAAACGCGTTAAACGTATTAAATATGTCAAAAACGTGTTAAGCGTGACAAAAACGTGTTATTAGTATGAAAACGTGTTAAACATGTCAAAAACTTGTTAAACGTGCCAAAAACGTAAAAACGTGTGAAACGTGTGAAAAACATGTTTTAAGTGTGAAAATGTTATAAAAATATTAAAAACGTGTTAAACGTGTGAAAAACGTGTTAAATATATAAAAACGTGTTAAAATGTCAAAAACGTGTTAAACGTGCCAAAAACGTGAAAATCGTGTTAAACTTATCAAAAACGTGTTAAATATGTTTAAAACGTGTTAAACGTGCCAAAAACGTGAAAATCGTGTTAAACTTATCAAAAACGTGTTAAATATGTTTAAAACGTGTTAAACGTGCCAAAAACGTGAAAATCGTGTTAAACTTATCAAAAACGTGTTAACGTGTTTTATATGTTAAAAACATGTTAAACGTGCCAAAAACGTAAAAAAAAATGTTAAACTTGTCAAAAACGCGTTAAACGTATTAAACATGTCAAAAATGTGTTCAACGTGACAAAAACGTGAAAAACATATTATTAGTGTGAAAATGTGTTAAACATGTCAAAAACGTGTTAAACGTGTCAAAAATGTGAAAACGTGCCAAAAATGTGAAAACGTGTTAAACGTATGAAAAACGTGTTAAATGTGTGAAAAACGTGTTAAACGTGTGAAAAACGTGTTAAACGTGTGAAAAACATGTTATAAGTGAAACGTGTTAAAAATATTAAAAACGTGTTAAACGTATGAAAAATATGTTAAACATGTCAAAAACGTGTTCGACTTAAAGTTGGAAGATGATTAGTTTATATTGGATTAATAATAGAGAATTAAACTAAATTTATATAATTTGGGTAATTTGGGTAACCCTAACCCAACCCAAATTAAACTCAACTCATACTCAACCCAACCCATACTCAACCCAACCCATATTAACCAACCCAAATTAATATTTTGGGTTTGGGTTAGGATTAGGTTTGGGTAAACTCATATTATGCTCACTCCTATATATATATATATATAATTTTTATCTTAGCGCTCAATTTAGAGCACCTCCTAGATGCGTTGCAACTAAGTAAGCAATATATATAAAAACCTAATTGCTTCCTAAAATCAATTCCCTCTTGTAAGTATTTCTTAACATAAGCCACACCTGCCTCCCTTTTTATTTTCTTGAATTTGCAAGAAAAATATTTTATTTTAATTAGTTATTATTTCACTAATCTCTTTCTTTAGTTATTGTTATTTAAATTTCAGATATTTTTTTTAACTCTTAAATAGATAAAATCTCATCTAACTTAATATTTTTCTAATTTCCTAATACAATTTTCAACTTTTTAATTAAATAATCATTCTTATGTATATAATATTTATTATTATTTTATTTATGTCGCCGAGGGAGAGAAATCTGGATCAGACAATGAAGGTTTCCATTAAAAAAAACGTTGTTAATGTTATGTGCATACTCTAACAGAAGAAAACCAAGCGCTTGTTGAGTTGACTCACCCGTCTTGGTCTGCTCACTCAAAAGCCCAATCACACACACCTTATATGAAAACTCATTTCAAAAGTTAATTTTGATTTAACAATTTTATCTTTTTATTTGAAATTAAATCATAGACCAGATTCAACATGGTTTATGATCTACCATTGATTCCATCAAATTAGGAAAATAAAAAATAGTAGGTACTATTAACTTTTTAACATTTGTAAGGAATAAAACTCATTATTTTTGTCTATTTAATCATTGAAGATGACAACCAAAAAATTGAAAATCCTTTAAGAATATTTTAATTCAAGTTATAACATGATTTTTAATCAATTGTCTGGAAAATCACCCAAAATTTGTAATCAATCGCACAAAGAAAGACATAAAAAACAGTAGAAAAACACCAAATGCAGCAATTAACCATTCAATAATAAATAGTCTTATAGAAACATCCATTATGTTGGAAGAGTCTCAAGAGAAAAACAGTCCAATAGACGAAAAATATTGTTTGGTTGTCTCCATACAAGTGGGGATGGACCTATTTCAATGGAAAAGTTTTAATAGTTAATTTGTCGTAAAATGATATTGTTAATCAATCGAGTTTTGTACTCACGTTCCAACCGGCCTCAATGGTATTTAAATTTTGTTTGTCATGATTATTTACAATCCAAAGTTGTGATGAGCTGAAATCATTTTTCTAGACATGAGGATTCCAAACACTAAATTTTGCAGAAGCTGCCTAATATGCTCCTTCCTTAGTCCTTAACACTGCATATGCTAACATATATATAAATAATATAAAATTTAAATAGTATTTTTCTGAGCAACTAATGCAAATTTAGTAATAATATAAACATATGACTTAAATGACGTAGAATAGGGACGGTTTGAAATGGGCACTTTTCATTTCTATGTCAGCTTTGAAAAAGCTTATTCTCAAGCAAAGAGTCGTGTCTTTTAATCTATAAGATTAGAATGGAAAAATGTTTTACCAAAAGTGTTAACAAAAATATATTTAAAAAACCTATGATTTACCTACTCGTCCAAGATAAGATCGACCTCTAAACTCTCTTGATCAATGGATTATCAAAAACGATTTATTTGTAAATATTAACACTATCGATAACATCTCCATGTCACTCTACATGGATCATACAAGATATTATTTTATAACCATAATGTTGAAATTGAAGAGAAATTGATGATGATGATAATGATAACGATAACGACGACCTTGATGTTTTTAATAGTTCCTTTGGGTTTTGAAAGGTCCATGAATGCCATAGACTCATAGTGGCCTCTGTAAATATATGGTGTTATAAATGGGTTATGGCTATTATCCCAAATGCAGCAAGAAAATTATCATTTTCTCATCAATGAGGTTTTTTTAAATTAAAATGTTGTTCAATGAGGTTTTTTTAAATTAAAATGTTGTTATTATTTATATTTAAAATGTTAAGAAAATATAATATCTTAATAATTCAAATGGAGGATGCATTCTTTAAGAGTAATTGGTGGTCGGTTATCTAATAAAAGAATTCTAAAGTTTTATTATGTTTAGGCACTAACAAGCAAAAGAAAATATAGATATAATTTTATCATTATACCACTACAAAAAAAGCCTAAACAGAGACGCATAATTATCGACGTTTGATTAACGTCATAAATATACAAATAATATTTTGATGGTTTAATTCACAAAAAAAAACATGAACCGTTTCAAATATTAATGAATGAAGAAAATTTCATCGTAAAAAACAAATATATTTACCTGTGATCAAACATTATCGCTAAACTAAAAGGTAAAATTTTGTAGAAAAATTCTTAAATGAATTCACACTATATTTTGGATTAAATTTACGACGAAAATTATTGAGCGTCGAAATGTTTTTAGTAAGTCAAAAAAAACGTATAAAAAATCTGGTATGAAAAATTCTTTATCATGCGTTTTCAAAGCTTTAACACCTTCATAATTCTTGCATACAAGTGCCAACATAGTTTCTTTTCCCAAAAACTCATAAAGAAGCATGTAATATAAACTCCCAAACATTAAATGTTTTTAGGAAAACGATTAAAACTATAAAATTCCAAAAGTGAGAGGGTCAAAAATCAAAACTAGACAAACCATAGTTATGATTAAAGTATGACAATCTAACGATCCTAAAGAACTTGATTAGTAGCAATCAAACATACAAACAAAGATGATAAACTATATCAAATCATAATTATTCCAATCAGTATTTTTTTCATACCAACCTATTATAACAATAGGTTGTCTTCCTCTTCTCCTTGTCATTCCTCTTCCCCTTCCCCTTCCCCTTCACCTTCCCCTTCCTCTTGCTATGAAAAAATGATGAACTGAAAAGGTTGATGAATACAGCATATTCTCATTTTGATTTTTTTCTTTATATTAACCCGTTCTGATTTGATAGAAATAATTATTCTTTAGGATTTCTGGGTTATTCACCACCTTGTTATTCTCAACTTGAATTTTTAGATCATTGTCTTTATTAATCCAACTTCTGTTTGGATTCCTTAACAACTTTGGATTCCTCTATATCAACCTTGAAATTTTCTTCTACCTCTTGATTAGCCTAAGTATCTTCCTATATATTTCATCATCAACCACTTCAACTTGATTTGACTGCGATTTTGTTACGAAGGGAATTGAGAATTAGGGTTGTAAGCCCTAGAATAAACTGGCGGGTATAATCGTCAGCAGTTATTTTAGAAATAAGTTGTTTTAATAGCAAACTTTTTATATTTCAGTAGTTAAATAAAAGGTGGGAAAAGAAGTTGGGTTGGACAGCTGTAATTGGTTTTGGCGGGAAATGTTGGGTTGGACAGATGTAATTGGTTTTGGCGGGAAAACTTGGAGGGAAAAGAAGTTACAGTAATTGAATGATTAAGAAGGCAGCAATCTGAGAATGGAAGACATTCAACCAATTTTTCAATATAAGGTTAGTCATAACTCTCTCTCCTCAATTCCGATTGCAGGATATGTAATCACAATTCTCTTCTTATATTTTCTCATTCTATCCAGTCTCAAGATGTTACTAAGGTACTGTCCTGCCCTAGATCTAAACATTACTAAATCTTAATTCATAATATATCACTAGTATTAGAGCACCTTTCTTGGCACAATGGTCGAAACACGTATGGAAGAAGAATTGAATAAAATTTGAAGTCGTAGTCAGGCACATGACGAACGATTGTCGGTGTAGGATGCTCGCTTCGATCGGATTGAAACACTCATAACTTCCATGGACGTGGAAATTAGACATTTAACTCCAGCATCAGGTAGTAATAATCGTGAACCAGGAGGTGTAGAGGAAAGAGACTTCCGAGGTGATAATTTTCTCGATCGCAGGCAAGTTGAGGAAGTGAGAAATTAGAATGGTGATCGGGACTATCGGGATCATATGTACCAACCAACGATGAGACTTTCGAAGATGGATTTCATAAAGTTTAACGGCGATGAGGTAGATGACTAGATCTATGGAGTAGAGATATTTTTCCATGTGGATCGAACGTTAAAAGAGTCCAAAGTGGAGTATGCATGTGCACACCTGTATGGAAAAGCTC
This sequence comes from Impatiens glandulifera, assembly GCF_907164915.1. Lineage (NCBI taxonomy): Eukaryota > Viridiplantae > Streptophyta > Magnoliopsida > Ericales > Balsaminaceae > Impatiens > Impatiens glandulifera. Next base: position 74,739,872 of record NC_061862.1, on the reverse strand, counting down.
GCTGCTAGTTTAGTTCGCATCTATAACACCGGCTACCTAGACGAGCTATGACTTGGATAGAGTTAAGAACATTGGACCTAAAAGAGTTGGGTTCAAGCGATTTCGATGATTCTTTAGACGAATGGAAGGATCTCAAGAAAACGGCAACGGTTAAGGAGTATGGTAAGAGATATGAATGTGATCTATAAACTCCCTCATTTAACTGAAAAATATTCCATTAAAGGATACCTAAATAGTTTAAGAGAAGAAATAGCTAATTCTATTAGAATTCAGAAACCAAATTCTTTATCGGAAGCTATGGGCATGGCCAAGCTGCAAGAAAGGACTAATTAGAAATTATTAGAGGCATGAAGTGAATCATTGGCACGAAGAGGTTACTTAACTAATAAGAGAAGTCCACTTTTGCATACACCGAGGCAACCTGCATTTGGTAATAGGAATAACAGTAATGTAGTCTCCCTTAGACCATGTACAAAAATTTTGGTACTTCGCGCATTAGTAGTGGAATTCATAAACCCGTAGCAATCGGTCAGAATCCTAGGAGGACTAATTTAGACCAAAAAACCATAGTTGAACGAAGAAAGCGGAATCAATTTTTAATTGCGAAGAAATTGGGAATATGGACATAGGTTTATGATATGATCGAATTAATCAATAGAGACGGGGGTCTGGCTATGAATAAAGGCTTATGAAAAACGGTTTGAAAGAAATCCTGTTAGGGATTTAATTCGCTTTCTATTTGACGCAAACACTTGTAAACACTTGAAACAGATTTAAGGCAGAATTGTTTACTTGGGTTTGAAGCACAAGATGAAATATGAAAAGATGACAAATGAAAGAATACAGCAGTTTGTTTATGGATGTTCGGAGAAACTCTCCTACGTCACCCCTTCTTCCAACCACCGGAAGGATTCACTATAATATGATTCGAATCAAATACAGTTTACACACACTTAGCTCACTATTGAACAGAACACTTTCTGTTCAATTACAAGATGAAGAATATCACTCAGCTAAAGGTGTTTTGATTCTAGCTCTCTCTTGATTCACACACAGTACAATCAGAAAGCAGCTTCACAATATGAATATTCACAGGCTTGAATTATCAGTAAGCAAGATGATCGAGATCGGCAAATTCGTAAGGCGGATTGTCCGTTCTCCTTGAGATTTGTTAAATACAAAGCAGGAGCTAACGGTCGAATCTTTTAGAATGATACGTGGCACTCTTCCATTGGAAAGCTTCCATTGTACACAGCAGGTTCTGAGCACAAGGATCGTGGCCGTACATCACTAGTAGTGCGCCGAATATTCCATCAGGGATGTACCTGCAAAATAAGAAATGTGAGGAAAATTCTCTTACGTGGCATTCGTTGGTTGGATACATATAGCTGTTGTACTAATCTTCACTAGAAAGTGGAGTAGGAGTAGGGTACACCTATAGCACGTGGGTAGGTGAATGCAAGCTTCAAGCATACTTCTTAAGCTGAGCATTAGACGTATTTCAGTTAGACGGATTGTGAAAATCAGTCTAATGAAATCAAACATTCCCTTCTAATGATAGAGTCTATTAGACTGCCTGGTCTAATAGAATTAGACTTACGTCTAATTACAATAACCATTAAACTACACGTCTAACTCCACTGACTTAGACTGCACGTCTAATTCTGATTCTACCTCGGACTTGTCTGAAAGAGTTAGACTCACGTCTAACTTTCACTGAATTAGACTACACGTCTAATTATCCAATAACCATTGGACTGCACGTCTAACTCCACTGAGTTAGACTGCACGTCTAATTCTGGTTCTACCTCAGACTTGTATAAAGGAGTTAGACTCACGTCTAACTTTCACTTAATTAGACTATACGTCTAATTATCCAATAACCATTAGATTGCACGTCTAACTCCACTGAGTTAGACTGCACGTCTAATTCCGGTTCGACCTTAGACTTGTCTGAAGGAGTTAGAATCACGTCTAACTTTCACTTAATTAGACTACACGTCTAATTATCCAATAACCATTAGACTGCACGTCTAACTCCACTAAGTTAGACTGCACGTCTAACTCCACTAAGTTAGACTGCACGTCTAATTCCGGTTCTACCTCAAACTTGTCTGAAGGAGTTAGACTCACGTCTAATTTTCACTATTTATTAGACTGCACGTTTAACTCCACTGAGTTAGACTGCACGTCTAATTCCGTGCATATTAGACTATCCGTCTAATTGCAAATATATTAGACTACACGTCTAACTCCGCTGAGTTAGACTGTACGTCTAATTCCGTGTATTCATTAGACTTAAGTCTAATTCTATACATTCATTAGACTACACGTTTAACTCCGTTGAGTTAGACTGTATGTCTAATTCTATGCATTCATTAGACTACACGTCTAACTCTGTTGAGTTAGACTGTACGTCTAATTCTATGCATTCATTAGACTACACGTCTAACTCCGTTGAGTTAGACTGTTCGTCTAATTCTATGCATTCATTAGACTACACGTCTAACTCCGTCGAGTTAGACTGTACGTCTAATTCTATGCATTTAATGCCAAAATCGGTCTAATGACTCTCATTAGAGTCAAGTCATATGAAATATGATTTCAATACACCTGCATCAAAACTCATAAGTCATTTCATCATCAAAATCTAAATGGTTAAATTATTTCAACACTTAGTCAAAATAATTTGACCCAACAATTTCCCCCTTTTTTATGAAGAAATTGGAAACCTGCATACATATACCAAAATATGCATTCATCATATAAATAAATCAAACCTCTACATGCAAATTCATCATACAAAAATATCATATAAATGATCAACCAAATGTGAGTGTTTTCAGAAGAAACACACAAAATTTGTTCTCAAAAATAACCAGAATAAGTTAACATTAAAGCATTGCTACCAAATTTTTCAAAAACATTCATCTTAAATGAAAATAACTTCCATTATAATCTACTTCTTCTTCTTCTTCCTAGACTTTACTCTGGAAAGGATAGACTTCAACCTAAGAGATCTCTAAGACTGCGGTTAGAGGGGAGTTGGAGTCTTCTCTTTTCCTTTTCTTGGATTTAAGCGTCTCTACCCTTTGAATGTAATCGACAACCTTCTGGTTGTTCAGGATCTTAGAAGGAAGGTGAAAACTCTTACCGTGTTCATTTAGAAGGAAACAAAGCAGAGAACTAAGAGGGCCATCAAAGCCAAAAATAGTCTTCCGAGCAACCATCATTCTGACAAGATTTCCGAAGAGGAAGCTTGTCCAGTTGATAGGAACACCCCTGGTGATAGCCACCATTATCTGAAAGACCTTCGTACAATAGTTGTAAGAAGACTCTTTGGAAAGAAGAGATTTTGAGATGATATCGCTTAAAAGAGAAAATTCAACCTTCAGGAGGTTTTTCTTTCCATGAATGTCCACTAGAGGAGAATCGGAAAAGACTTTCATCATTGTAATCATTAGATCAGGCGGGGTGGTTGAGAACTCATCGATACCTACTTTTGGAAGTTGGAAAAACGTACCAAAAGACTCTTCGGTGATGCGAATCCAACAATAACTTTATCCTGATAAACGCCAACGGTTTCGAAATATTCATGAACCAACTGTTCATGATAGAGTTAATGAGGAGAGGGGAACTTTCATAGCCCGGAGGCTTTTAGAGACTCAAACATCCTATGCATTCCCGAAGATTGTAGAGTGGATACGGATCTAAAATCTACTTGAATCGATTTTGAACGAAAAGACGACATTTCGATTTGATGAACAGGGGTTTAGACGATTCGAATTAGAGAGAGAGGGATTTATAAGAGCTATAATCTTTAGAATGAGTGATTCAATAAATATCAAGGTTTAATCATGTAGAAAATAACTAATGATTACTCCTACCGTCAAAAACTTCAAAGCTCTGTTCCCAATAAACGCAACATTTAATGTTAGCATGAAACCGAACATTTAATACTAAGTGTACAAGCAAAAGTTGTCAAAAATATTAGTCATTCTTTGTATATTGAGAGATATGTGTCTTCAATTCTTTTGAGGAATGACTGAATTAATTTTCGACGGGAAAATAAACTTGAGTAGAGGAAAGCAAAGGACAACTGTCCAACTAGCCAGAAGATGAAGAGTCCAATTACACCAATAGTTAGACGTTTATTCTCCTTTTCACATTTTCAACTTCCTTTTGAAAATCAGTCTATTAGACGAATGCGTCTAATTATGCAATAACATCACGTGAGACACACGTGTCTAGTTAAACGTGAGCATCCTCTTGCTCATGACGTAAAAATATCTAACGTCTATTAGACGTATCCGTCTAACCATGTAGGTTAGAATAACCAAGACAATACTTTCAGATGAAGATGAAACTGCTAAGGTAGACGTTTGTCTAAGTAGCTGTGTTTCTCAAACTCTGAATCCTTAGGACAAATTGAGACCACTGTCTTTCATGTCTGTTCAGTTGCGTTTTGAACAATACGTTCCCCCTTAATTTATGCACGTAATCACATCAATCAAGATCAACAAGACCTAACATGTTTCTAAAGTGAGAAAACTTAGCTTCCGTTAGAGGTTTCGTGAAGATGTCTGCAGTTTGTTGATCTGTAGGAACATGTTCAAGACGAATCTACTTTTGATTGACGTGTTCTCGGATGAAGTGATGCCTAATTTCAATATGCTTTGTCCGAGAATGCAGAACTGGATTATAGGTGATTGCGATAGCACTTGTGTTGTCGCAGAAAATTAGAGATTCATCAGCCTCAATCCCATAGTCTCTGAGCTGTTGTTGAATCCACAGAACTTGAGAGCAACAACTTCCAGCTGCAAGATACTCTGCTTCAGCTGTAGACGTGGCGACCGACGTTTGCTTCTTGCTGAACCATGTGATTAGACAATCTCCAAGGAACTGGCAAGTTCCACTTGTGCTTTTTCTGTCAATTTTGCACCCTGCATAATCTGCATCTGAGAAACTGATTAAATTGAAATTGGAATCCTTCGGATACCACAGTCCTACATTTTGAGTTCCCTTTAAGTACTTAAGAATACGTTTAGCAGCAGTAAAATGAGAGAGTTTAGGATCAGCCTAAAATCTGCCACAAACACCAACAGCAAATTGAATGTCTGGTCTGCTAGCAGTAACATACAGTAAGGAACCGATGAGTCCTCTTTATGCTGTTACATCGACACTTTGTCCACCTTCATCTTTATTCAAATTATTTGAAGAACTCATTGGAGTAGTTGCTGCAGAACAGTTCTCTAAATCAAACTTCTTTAGCAGTTCTTTGGTGTATTTGGCCTGGTTGATAAGTGTTCTATTTTCTAACTGACGGACTTGAAGCCCAAGGAAGAATGTCAATTCTCCCATCATGCTCATTTTGAATCTATCCTGCATCAGCTTTGCAAACTTCTCACACAATTTGGGGTCAGTTGAACCAAAAATAATGTCATCAACATATATTTGAACAAGTAGAATGTGAGAATCTTTAGTAAATCTAAACAGGGTTTTATCCACTGTTCCGACAACAAAGTCATGATTAAACAAGAAATTTCTTAATGTGTCGTACCAAGCGTAGGCGCTTGTTTCAGACCATACAATTATTTGTCAAGCCTATAAACATGATTTGGTAAAACATGATCTACAAAACCAGGGGGTTGCTCAACATATACTTCTTTACTTAATTTCCCATTTAAAAATGCACTTTTCACATCCATTTGAAAAACTTTAAAATTCTTAAATGATTCATATTCTAGGAAGATTCTGATTGCCTCTAGTCTTGCAACAGGTGCAAAAGACTCATCAAAATCAATATCTTCCTCTTGTCTGTATCCTTGAGCAACGAAACGAGCTTTGTTTCTAATGACTAAACCATCTTCACTAAGCTTGTTTATAAAGACCCATCTTGTTCCTATGACTGACTTGTCAGTTGGTCTAGGAGTAAGATACCACACTTTGTTTCTCGCGAATTGGTTTAACTCCTCCTTAATAACATTGATCCAATCTAAATCAACTATAGCTTCACCAATTTTCTTAGGTTCAATCTGAGAAATAAATGCAGAGTTGGTCATTTCATCCATTAGTTGACGTCTTGTCCTTCGAGGAGAAAAATGATTTCCGATTATCACTTCTGGTGGATGATTTCTGTTCCATCTAAAATTGGATCCAAGAGGATTGTTCATCTGAATAGGTGGCACCGCGGCATCCAAACTCTCAACTTCTTGTTGAACAGGAGTTTGTACATCTGGTTGAACTTCAACCGGATCAGTCATTGGATCAGATAGAGTCATCCGCTTATCCAACGTTTCTTCTTCTTCACTTACAGACTCAAGACTAATCGCTTTTAGTCTGTCAGTAAAATCAATGGGTTCATTAGATTTTCTCTCAACAGGTTCATCAAAAACTACATGGAGGGATTCTTCAACAGTCTGTGTTCTCTTGTTGTAAACTCTGTAAGCCTTGCTTACTGATGAGTATCCCAACATGAATCCCTCATCTGCTTTAGCATCAAAAGCGGTCAAATAAATCTTTCCATTGTTATGGATAAAATATTTACACCCAAATATCTTAAAATAAGAAACTTTGGGAATCCTCCCATAGTACAGTTCATAGGGAGTTTTATCAAAACGTTTGTTAATTATTGACCGGTTTTGTGTATAGCATGCAGTACTAATGGCTTCCGTCCAAAACTTCTGAGGAACATCTGATTCAGCAAGCATAGATCTCGTTGCTTCCTTCAGAGTTCTCACTCTTCTCTCAGCAATGCCGTTTTGCTGTGGAGTTCTAGCACTAGACAACTCGTGCCTAATTCTAGTCTCCTCGAGATAAGATGATAGGTATCTGTTAGTGAATTCAGTTTCCTGATCACTTCTAATGCATGTGGTATTTAAAGATTTCTGATTCTGAATTCCTTTAAATATTCTAATCAGGTTTTCAGCAGTTTTATCTTTTGATGGTAAAAATGCAACCCATGTAAATCGAGAGAAATAATCAATAACAATTAAGGAAAATCTCATTCCTCCTATACTCTTTACATGAATTGGACCAAATAGATCCATATGTAAAAGTTCTAGGATACGGCTGGATTGTGATTTCCCTTTACTTTTGAACGATGATCTGCCCTGTTTGCCTAACTGGAAAGCAATGCATATCTTGTCCTTTGAAATCTGAAGTTTGGGCAAACCAATAATTAGATTGTTTGAACAAATGTTGTTGTTGGTTTTCAAATTCAAATGGTTCAAACGTTTATGCCATAACCATTTCTGATCATTCTTGGCAATCATGCACATAGGATCAGAAGACTCTTTTTGCCAATTCATTTTGTATGAGTTTCCTACTCTACTTCCAATCAATAACATGTTTCCATCTTGGTCTTTAACTAAACATGCATGAGTTTGAAAATCTACCGACAAACCATTATCACATAATTGACTAATGTTGATTAAATTATAACATAAATTGTCAACAAGCAGCACGTCATTAATAGTTAGATTACCATGGATAATCTTACCCTTACCCATGGTCTTACCCTTCTTGTTATCACCAAACGTGATCTTAGGTCCATAGCAATCTGATATACCAGTAAGAAGCGGTTTGTTTCTTGTCATATGCCTGGAACATTCACTATCAAGATACCATACAGATTCCTTCAGTCCTTCGTTTATTTGTACCTACATAAATAGATATTTACAATCTTTTGGTACCCACTTTCAATTGGGTCCTTGATCAATCAGTCCCTTAGGAATCCATATTTGAGTTATTCTGATGAATTTCCCATTTTGTGTTGTAATTAATGCGTATGTTTTTGACTTAGCAGACAACTTTCTGCTAGCCACTTATCCTTTAGATTTTGAAGAAGACTTTCTTTTAAAACTCCTTGACTTAGAGTCAAGTTTTAGATTACCAGACTTGTTAGCTGCTTCTAGCTTATTCTTAAGCCAGTTAACAGTAGGCGGAACATAAATTATTTCATTTTTGAAAGCAACTTCTTCATGAATAGGATCAGATTCAGTGTCAGTCATACTCCCTTTGACGAAACTTATTGGCTTAAGCTTGTCATATGAGTTGGAATTCTTGCATGACAGGTTAGGGTCATTGCTATCAAACCCCAATCTGGATCTAGATCCAGCAGGTTTCAACATGCTAATCTGATATTTGACAACATCTCCAGACCTTGTCGATGCACTGACTACATAGTTTAATATCTTGTTTTCAGATGAAAGAATTTGAATCTGTTCTTTAAGCATCTCATTCTCAGAAGAGATCTCTGTTAAGTTTTCATCAAAAACGTTTGATTCAGATTGTTTGTTGGAGGAAAGAACAGTTGATTCATATTTAACTTTCATTTCATAAAAAGAGTCAGTTAACTTCTTGTACTCAATAGCCATTTCATTGAGTGCATTAGTTAACTCCTCATTTGTAAATTCTGGTTCAGATATATCATTTACCTTAGATTGGTCATCTACCATCAAACAAGTAACAGCTTCGTTCTCTTTTTCTACAGGAGACTCCTCTGAATCAATGTCAGCCCATCTGGATTTGTTTTCACTGCATATGAACGCTTTCTGGTTCTTCTTTGCTTGAGTGCTTGTACCGTAGATCTGATTAAGCTTATCCCATATCTTTTTAGCAGTGGAACAGGACTTGATCTCACAGAACATATTCATGTTGATTGACTGGTACAGAGTATTCTTAGCAACATTATCCAGGTTGTTAGTCATCTTATCTTCAGTAGTCCATTAACTTCTTGGCTTTGAAATCTTTATGGGGCCATCAGTAATAACATTCAACATATCATAGTCAAGAGCAGACAAGTGAGCTCGCATTCTTATCATTCAATATTCATAGTTGTCCCTTGACAGAAGAGGAATTTCATTGATGATAGACATGCTTCAGGTTCTTGATGCTTGAGAATAGAAACAAGGCTCTGATACCAATTGATAGGATCGGCTTAATAAATAGAGACGGGGGTCTGGCTATGGATGAAGGCTTATGAAAAATGGTTTAAAAGAAATCATGTTAGGGATTTAATTCGCTTTCTATTCTACGCAAACACTTGTAAACACTTGAAACAGATTTAAGGCAGAATTGTTTACTTGGGTTTGAAGCACAAGATGAAATATGAAAAGATGACAGAAATGAAAGAACACAGCAGTTTGTTTATGGATGTTCGGAGAAACTCTCCTACGTCACCCCTTCTTCCAACCACCGGAAGGATTCACTATAACATGATTCGAATCAAATACAGTTTACACACACATAGCTCACTATTGAACAGAACACTTTCTGTTCAATTACAAGATGAAGAATATCACTCAGCTAAAGGTGTTTTGATTTTAGCTCTCTCTTGATTCACACACAGTACAATCAGAAAGCAGCTTCACAATATGAATATTCAAAGGCTTGAATTATCAGTAAGCAAGATGATCGAGATCGGCAAATTCGTAAGGCAGATTGTCCGTTGTCCTTGAGATTTGTTAAATACAAAGCAGGAGCTAACGGTCGAATCTTTTAGAATGATACGTGGCACTCTTCCATTGGAAAGCTTACATTGTACACATCAGGTTCTGAGCACAAGGATCGTGGCCGTACATCACTGGTAGTGCGCCGAATATTCCATCAGGGATGTACCTGCAAAACAAGAAATGTGAGGAAAATTCTCTTACGTGGCATTCGTTGGTTGGATGCATATAGCTGTTGTACTAATCTTCACTAGAAAGTGGAGCAGTAGTAGGGTACAGCTATAGCACGTGGGTATGTGAATGCTAGCTTCAAGCATAAGCTGAGCAATAGACGTATTTTAGTTAGACAGATTGTGAAAATCAATCTAATGAAATCAAACATCCCCTTCTAATGACAAAGTCTATTAGACCGCATGGTCTAATAAAATTAGACTTACGTCTAATTACAATAACCATTAGACTGCACATCTAATTCCATGAGTTAGACTGTACGTCTAATTCTGGTTCTACCTCAGACTTTTCTGAAGGAGTTAGACTCACGTCTAACTTTCACTTAATTAGACTACACGTCTAATTATCCAATAACCATTAGACTGCACGTCTAACTCCACTAAGTTAGGCGGCATGTCTAATTCTGGTTCTACCTCAGACTTGTCTGAAGGAGTTAGACTCACATCTAACTTTCACTTAATTAGACTACATGTCTAATTATCCAATAACCATTAGACTGCACGTCTAACTCCACTGAGTTAGACTGCACGTCTAATTCCGTTTCTACCTCAGACTTGTCTGAAGGAGTTAGACTCACGTCTAACTTTCACTATCTATTTGACTGCACGTCTAACTCTACTGAGTTAGACTGTACGTCTAATTCTGTGCATATTAGACTATTCGTCTAATTGCAAATATATTAGACTACACATCTAACTTCGCTGAGTTAGACTGTACGTCTAATTCCGTGTATTCATTAGACTTACGTCTAATTCTATACATTCATTAGACTACACGTCTAACTCCGTTGAGTTAGACTGTATGTCTAATTATATGCATTCATTAGACTACACGTCTAACTCCGTTGATTTAGACTATACGTCTAATTCTATGCATTCATTAGACTACACGTCTAACTCCGTTGAGTTAGACTGTACGTCTAATTCTATGCATTTAATGCCAAAATCGGTCTAATGACTCTCATTAGAGCCAAGTCATATGAAATATGATTTCAATACACCTGCATTAAAACTCATAAGTCATTTCATCATTAAAATCTCAATGGTTAAATTATTTCAACACTTAGTCAAAATAATTTGACCCAACAGTTTAAAACTGGCCCGATTATTATGAATATTGATGTGTGTGAAGGGGAGGTACAATTAAAGGAGGTAGCTGAATACGGAAATGAAGAAGTTCCGGAAGAAACACCTTTGTTTAACATAGAAGAAGGTCAGAACTTTGAAACCATGAAGATCAATGGTACGATAGGAAAAAGTAGTGTGTATATGCTGATAGATTCGGGTAGCACTCATAATTTTGTGAACCCTCGGGTACTTCGTAATACTAAGTTTGTAAAGACTAATGTTGAACAACTAATGAGCAACAGTGAATGCGTTGGTCTTAAATAGTTTTCTTAAGGGGATGAGTTCATTATAAATGCCAGAGTGTTGTCAATTCTAAAATATGATATCATTCTTGGAGTGGAATGGTTATCAACTCTTAATGGTATAAGTTGGAATTTTAAAGAATTGTTATTGAGTTTTGAGTATTTGGAAAAAAGTGGTAAAACTGAAAGGTGACACTACAAGGAAGGTAGAACTGTAGATGGAAGCATTGTTGAAAAGGGTAGTTAAAAATGGAAATAAAGTAACAGTTCTTACTATTAGGGAAGAAGAAATTATACCGGTAGAATTATATTATATTATAGCTTCCTTACCTAAGAAAGATGTGGAGGACCAACTGAATAATCTATTAAAGAAATTTGAAGACTTATTTCAGGAGCCGACAACGTTACCTCCAATTAGAAGTTATGATCATCAAATACGTTTAAAGGAAGGAGCAAATGCAGTAAGCTTGAGGCCTAACCGGTATCCGATTCTACAGAATGATGAAATGGAAAACATGGTTAAAGAAATGCTCAATGCAGGAATAATCAGGAAGAGTTACAGTCATTTTTCATCACCAATTGTGCTTGTTAAAAAGAATGATCAAACCTAGAGATTATGCATTAACTATAGAAAGTTGAATGAAGAGACGATTAAAGATAATTTCATATTCCTCTAATCGAAGAGTTAATGGATGACTATATGGTAGCTCTATCTTTTCGAAACTTGGTTTGCATTCAGGCTATCATCAAGTACGGATGAATGAAGAGGATATTTGTAAAACAACTTTCAAAACGAATGAAGGGCATTATGAGTTTTTGGTGATGCCTTTTGAGTTAACCAATGCCCCCATCGACATTTCAGAGGATGATGAACGAGATTTTTAAACCTCATCTTAGAAAGTTTGTGTTAGTATTCTTTGATGACATTCTTATCTATAGTAAACGCTGGAATGATCATATCAAATATCTAAGATTGGTTTTTGGTCAACTAAGACAACATCAGTTGGTGCTTAAGTATTCAAAATGCACTTTCACTTGTCTGGAAATTGATTACATAGGGAATGTGATATCGCAAAGAGGAGTAGTAGATATGTCCAAAATTACAACTATCAAGGAATGGCCATAACTGAATAATCTGAAGTAGTTAAGAGGTTTTCTAGGATTCATAGGCTACTACCGACGGTTTATTAGAGACTATGGGTCAATTGTGGGGCCATTGACAAAACTATTAAAAAAGGAAAGTTCAAATGGAATGATGCAGCTACAATCGCTTTTGAAAGACTTAAGGAGGTGATGACCAGACCTCTAGTACTTAAACTGCCAAATTTTGAAGATGAATTTGTGATTGAAATAGATGCAAGTATGACAAGAATGGGGGCAGTTTTGACACAACAAGGACATCCGATTGCATTCATCAGCAAAGGTTTAGGGCCAAAACTACAAGCTCTATCAGCATATGAACGAGAAATGCTAGATGTAAAAAGTGGAGAAGCTACTTACAATTCAAACCATTTATGATTAAGGCAGACCATGAATCACTTAAACATTTACTAGAACAGAAGATAAAACATCTAAGCTACGAGAAGTGGCTATAAAAGTTGGTGGGGTTTGAATTTTCTGTCCAATACAAGAAGGGTAAAGAGAACCTGGAAGCAGACACTTTATCCAGAATTTCGTCGGAAGGATAATGTTCTTCTATTTATGAATATTCATCGGTCTTAATGAAGAGAATCGTACAATCATGGGAGAATGATGAGAATTTAAAAAAATATACTCACATTGGGAAGAGATGCTTTAGAGGTGGCAGGTTTCACTTTCATTAATAAAAAAATTGAGGAAGGAAGGAAGGATTGTAGTAGGTGCTGATCAAAGTTAAAAACTATGTAATTTCTACAATGCACAACTCAGCGGTAAGTGGATATTCGGGAGTGATGGTCAGCTATGAGAAACTTCGACAAGCTTATCATTGGCGAGGATTAAAATGGAATGTCCAAGAATTCGTAAGAAATTGTGATGTTTGCCAACAATAAAAATGGGAAACTCAAGGTTACAAAGGTTTTCTGCAACCTTTGTCTATTCCTAAGTCAATCTGGAGCAACATGTCTAAGGATTTCATTGAGGGGTTGCCTAAATATAATGGATACTCAACAATTTTGGTGGTAGTAGATAGACTTTCAAAGATGACACATTTTATCAGTGTTCGACATCCATATTCAGCAAGTACAATTGCTTAGGTATTCCTTGACAATATTTTTAAGCTCCGTAGTATGCTCTTAACTATTGTTAGTGATAAGGACAAGATCTTTATAAGTACATTCTGGAGAGAATTATGTAAGTTGTAGGGCATTCAACAAGACATGTCATCGGCATATCATCCACAAACTAAGGTAGTCAATCGAAGATTGGAAACGTATTTACGTTGTATGGATGGCCAAAAACCTAAGGCATGGGTAACTTGGCTTCCTTTAGCGGAATGGTGGTACAATACCAACTTTCATTCGGCAGCTTTATTATCACCGTATGAGATGGTATATGGACAACCTCTACCAATCCATTATCCTTATTTGGCATGAGATTTAAAAGTAGAATCAATTGATCGTAGCCTATCTATTAGGGAAGAAGCCCTTATGCTGCTGAAATTTCATTTTCAAAGAGCCCAAAACTGCATTAAACAACAAGCTAACAAAAAACGAGTGAATTGTGTGTATGAAGTAGGGGATTGGGTGTTTTTTAAATTACAGTCATATCGACAATTGTTAATCGACAAAAATGCACAAACCTAGTCCAAAATTATATGGACCCTTTTTGGTGGTGGAAAAAATTGGAAAATTTGCATATACGTTGGATATTCCTTCAACAACACGAATGCACAATATTATACATGTTTCACAGCTAAAGAAAAGAGTAGGTGTTTCTTGGCTACTCCTCATATTTCAATCTTGTGCACTAATGATGCTTTAAAACTAGTGGCTATTCTGGATGAAAGAGTGGTGTGGAAAGAAAGAGTTAGTGTGGACCAATTCTTGATAGATGGTTTAATTCCTCCGATGATGATGCAGTATGGGAGGAAGAATCTTGGTTGATGGATCGTTATCCCGATTTTTGTGTTGTCAGTGGGAAAAACTGCTTCTGATTTTCAGCTTGTTCGTGGTCGAACAAGATGTGATAGAAAGGCTAATGTTATGAAGGGAATTGAGAATTAGGGCTGTAAGCCTTAGAATAAGCTGACGGGTATAATCGCCAACAATTATTTTATAAATAAGTTGTTTTAACAGCAAGCTTTTATATTTTAGTAGTTAAATAAAAGGTGTGAAAAGAAGTTGAGTTGGACAACTGTAATTGGTTTTGGCGGGAAAAGTTGGGTTGGACAACTGTAATTTGTTTTGGCGAGAAAACTTGGAGGGAAAAGAAGTTACAACAATTGAATGATTAAGAAGGCAGCAATCTGAGAATGGAAGACATTCAACCCATTTTTCAATCTAAGGTTAGTCATAACTCTCTCTTCTCAATTCTTATTCTCCTCTACAATTATAATCCCATCTATCTGATTGAAGGATCTGTAATAATTCTCTTCTTATCTCTTCTCATTTTATCCAATCTCAAGTTGTTACTAAGGTACTGTCCTACCCCAGATCTAAATATTAGTGAATTATAATTCATAACATATCAGATTCCTCAACTATCTCTTCAACATGATTAGGTTGAGGTTCCCCTTCCTTCTTCGTACTACTTTCTTCTTGTACAAAATTTTATTTATCTTCTATTTTTCTGTTCTTTAACCATAATTTTCTCTTTGATTATAAGCACTTCTATTTCATTTTCATGCATATTACTTTATGGACTTTATGAATTTTTTGATCTTCTTTCTTAGACAAATCACATTTTGGGTTTGCATTTTAGAAGGTATTGCAGAAATAGCATTTGTATGACCTCCACTCAAAAGTGATTTCCATGACAGTATGCTTTCCTTTTCTGTCTACTACTGTCTTATTTTTCGGCAGTGTGTTTCTAGGATGCACCTCAATGCTAATTCTAGCAAATGATAGATGATCTCCTCCTTCAGAACCATGTCTTCCATAATAAGTTTTCTGATTTTTCATTCTTCAATATATACTTTCAATTGTTTCTGGCATGCTTTGGACACTTGCGGAATTCATGGCATCTTCCACCCCGACATATTTGTCAAATGAAAATTTTCAAGTTTAAATGAGATAGTTTGTAAACTAATAGGTGACATTTAACTATACATGTAATCTTTGTCAATAAAAATGTAGAAAAATAAAGAAAAGAGAGAATATTTTATTGCTTTGTGTTTTTGTTGTCTTCTTACATAAGATTGTCTAGTGCTTAAATAGTAAGATTACATTAGCAGAAAAGGAAATAATTAAATAGTAAAATAATGTAATTGATAATCAACGGCCAATTAGCAAATCAAGCAAATCAATTAGTCTAATCGATTGATTTACAAATCAATTAATCTAATTGCTTGATTTGCTGCTGAGTTTCTCAACATTCCATTCTTGGAATTATTTTTTTCTTCAAGGATAATTCTACACTCCCCCTCAAGTTGGGTAGTAGATGTTGAGACTGCCCAACTTGCCACATGCTTCCTCGAGTCGGCTTGGTGAGTATGTCAACCACCTGATTGCGGAATGTAACATAGAGGAGTGTAATAGAGCCTTGGCAGAGATTGAGGAGGGTGTTGTCGATGAATTGTTGATGACATTCTTTCAATTTGACTGATTCAAAAATCATGATTCACTTAGTTAGAGGAGTGGCTCTTGGCTCTTGGCACTTGGCTCTTGGCTCTGGCTCTTGGCTCTTGGCTCTTGGCTCTTGGCTCTTGGCTCTTGGCTCAGCTCTTTAAGTGAAAAATGATAATTTTTGGACAAATAAATGTTGAAAGAAATCCGTCGAGACATGAAGACGATGTTTGCCAAAAAAGGAGAAAAAAAATAAATCTGTCGAGACACGAAGACGATGCTCGATACAGATTTGACTAAACTATGGGAAAAAATGCCCTGAGATTTGTGATAATAATTTTAGAGAAATATGAGATTATAGAAACATTTGAGTTCTCCTCCAATGGTTATTTCCACCATTGGAGGAGGCAGCGGAAAATTGTGAGTCGGTTTCTTCAAGATGAAAAAACCCGCTCTGATACCATGTAGAAAAATAAAGAAAAGAGAGAATATTTTATTGCTTTGTGTTTTTGTTGTCTTCTTACATAAAACTGTCTAGTGCTTAAATAGTAAGATTACATTAGCAGAAAAGAAATAATTAAATAGTAAAATCATATAATTGATAATCAACGGCCAATTAGCAAATCAAGCAAATCAATTAGTCTAATCGACTGATTTACAAATCAATTAATCTAATTGCTAGATTTGCTGCTGACTTTCTCAACATTCCATTTTTGGAATTATTTTTTTCTTCAAGGATAATTCTACACTCCCCCTCAAGTTGGGTAGTAGATGTTAAGACTGCCCAACTTGCCACATGCTTCCTCGAGTCGGCTTGGCGAGTATGTCAACCACCTGATTGCGGAATGTAACGTAAAGGAGTGTAATAGAGCCTTGGCAGAGATTGAAGAGGGTGTTGTCGATGAATTGTTGATGACATTCTTTCAATTTGACTGATTCAAAAATCATGATTCACTTAGTTAGAGGAGTGGCTCTTGGCTCTTGGCTCTTGGCACTTGGCTCTGGCTCTTGGCTCTTGGCTCAGCTCTTGAAGTGAAAAATGATAATTTTTGGACAGACAAATGTTGAAAGAAATCCGTCGAGACATGAAGACGACGTTTGCCAAAAAAGGAGAAAAAAATAAATCTGTCGAGACACGAAGACGATGCTCGATACAGATTTGACTAAACTATGGGAAAAAAATGCCCTGAGATTTGTGATAATAATTTTAGAGAAATATGAGATTATAGAATCATTTGAGTTCTCCTCCAATGGTTATTTCCACCATTGGAGGAGGCAGCGGAAAATTGTGAGTCGGTTTCTTCAAGATGAAAAAACCCGCTCTTATACCATGTAGAAAAATAAAGAAAAGAGAGAATATTTTATTGCTTTGTGTTTTTGTTGTCTTCTTACATAAGACTGTCTAGTGCTTAAATAGTAAGATTACATTAGCAGAAAAGGAAATAATTAAATAGTAAAATCATGTAATTGATAATCAACGGCCAATTAGCAAATCAAACAAATCAATTAGTCTAATCGATTGATTTACAAATCAATTAATCTAATTGCTTGATTTGCTGCTGACTTTCTCAACATTCCATTCTTGGAATTATTTTTTTCTTCAAGGATAATTTTACACTCCCCCTCAAGTTGGGTAGTAGATGTTGAGACTGCCCAACTTGCCACATGCTTCCTCGAGTCGGCTTGGTGAGTATGTCAACCACCTGATTGCGGAATGTAACGTAGAGGAGTGTAATAGAGCCTTGGCAGAGATTGAAGAGGGTGTTGTCGATGAATTGTTGATGACATTCTTTCAATTTGTCTGATTCAAAAATCATGATTCACTTAGTTAGAGGAGTGGCTCTTGGCTCTTGGCACTTGGCTCTTGGCTCTGGCTCTTGGCTCTTGGCTCTTGGCTCTTGGCTCAGCTCAGTAAGTGAAAAATGATAATTTTGGACAGATAAATGTTGAAAGAAATTCGTCGAGACATGAAGACGACGTTTGCCAAAAAAGAAGAAAAAAATAAATCTGTCGAGACACGAAGACGATGCTCGTTACAGATTTGACTAAATTTTGGGGAAAAAATGCCCTGAGATTTGTGATAATAATTTTAGAGAAATATGAGATTATAGAATCATTTGAGTTCTCCTCCAATGGTTATTTCCACCATTGGAGGAGGCAGCGGAAAATTGTGAGTCGGTTTCTTCAAGATGAAAAAACCCGCTCTGATACCATGTAGAAAAATAAAGAAAAGAGAGAATATTTTATTGCTTTGTGTTTTTGTTGTCTTTTTACATAAGACTGTCTAGTGCTTAAATAGTAAGATTACATTAGCAGAAAAGGAAATAATTAAATAGTAAAATCATGTAATTGATAATCAACGGCTAATTAGCAAATCAAGCAAATCAATTAGTCTAATTGATTGATTTACATATCAATTAATCTAATTGCTTGATTTGCTGGTGACTTTCTCAATATTCCATTTCTTAAAATTATTTTTTTCTTCAAGGATAATTCTACCAAAAAAAATTAATAAATAATAAAAAGCTGAAACATTTTATTTTCTATTTAATAGGAGACACAATTTCTATGAATTTTGAATTTAAAAAATCACTCCTCAAGTCCAAGATAGAATCATCCAAGGCATTCTTCTAAGAGTTTAGAAAGTTGATATTGGCTTCACAATCTTTAATTGGCTAACCCGATATTTTTAGATCACCCTCAAGTTATCACTTTTAATCTAGGGTTTGCTTGCCTCACTTATAAAGTTATTTGATATGCATAATAACATGGAGAGAAAGAGACAATAAAAAGAAACAAACAAAGAAGCAGATACTAATAAACCAAGGATCCGCGTCTGGAAACATTTTGTTTATTTATAGTATGGAAACTAAACTTATATTTTCATTATTTAGATCAAAATATATTTTTTATTTTTCAAATGACACAATATTTTATTGCAATAATTATGAGCATAGTCTTCTTCTTCTATTAAGTATAAATGAATAGTATATGAAATATTTTGTTAAAAGGATTTGGTTGAATGTGGCATTTCTAGTGGTGAATTATAAGCTTGAGCGTAAGTACGGCGTTACGTAAAAAAAAATATATCAGCGACGGCAAAACAACGTCGTCTCTGATATAGGTCGCTAATAACCATTATTCCACTAGTGAAAATCATATCTATATTTTCTTTTGTTGGTCAGTGTCTAAACATAATGAAATTTTAGAAGTCTTCGTTTATATAACCAACCACCAATGACTCTTAAATATTGCAACCTCCATTTCTCATTTACGAGAAAATGATGAATTTTCGTGCTGCATTTGGGATAATAACCATAACCCATTTGTAACATTATGGATTTACAGAGGCCACTATGAGTCTATAGAATTCATGGACTTTTTAAAATCCAAATGAATTATTACCATCATCAAGTTAGAATATATTACGTGGTCCAGTCTATTTAGAGATTGTCCTAACTTGGGATCTAAGATAAATCTTTTATAATTTAAATTATAATTTACAAAAATCTCAATCATAATTATCTTTTAATCTCAATTAATGAAGAGTTTTGAATAATAAAAAAAATACTAGTTTAGTTTAATCAAACTGCCATGTAACATCTAACCATAATTCTTACCAAACAAATTTGTCCCAACCTTTATTACTTTAACATTTGAAACTCTAAAGATATTTAGCAACATATAGAAAACCCATTAGCAACCGCAGGATCAAGTTCAAGAAAAAAAAAAGATCATGTGGTTCAAAAACATATAATCCACATGGCATGATTTCTTCTCTTCCCCACGATATCTTATCGTAGTCCTCAACAGAAGAGATGGAAATTTTTTTGTTGGTTTGTCAAAAGAGTGGGAGAACCAAACACGGCACTATCACCAAGATTAAGGGAATGGTTCAAAACTCAGATAAAGGCTTCAGAAATTTCAGTACGCCAGTGGAGGATTTTGAGCCAACGCTTCTCTCTCTCAGTTCTTCGTGGACGGATTTGCGCCGCCGGACCAGGTAAGAGTATTATCCATCATGGGTTTGTATTTTTATGAAGAAGCTGTTTGAACATGAAATTTATTTAGTGTTTTACAAATAAGGCTCCTAATTTGTTAAACCCTGATTTCTGGAAGATGATGCTCTAGTGAACTGAATTTAGATTAAGAGAGACTTCTTAATCTTGTGAGGTTTCTTCATTGATATAGGATGGATATTTTGATTTGATCATAGAAATGGATATAACTTGTACTTATTAGTGTGGATGATGATCAATTTCATTGCATAATTGACATGGGTTTTCTTTTTCTTTGGGGAAAAACCATAAATTTGGTGAGAAACTAATTGATTTCTTGTATATTTTATGATTATATGTTGTTGTTTGGAAGACAGATTCTAATAATACAAACAACATTTATACCAAATCTTAAACATGTGACCAAACTCTAGGAATGGTATTGAAGGAATGCTTACATGAATATGATTGATATTTCTAGAATATTGTATGTGAAGATTACATTTCAAAGTTCCCAAGTTATTTGCTTGGAATATTCTTTAACATTTCCCATTTGGAAACACTTTATGGAGCTGGGTCTGAGTCTGAGTTTGGATGAGAAAACGTTAACAAATTTATGCACATATGGCTTAGTATGCAAAGGAAATTTATAAGGTTTTCTCGTCCAAAGTCAGATCCAGATACAGAAAGTATTTTCGAGTTGGCCACCAGGGCTTGATGTGCTTATTGATTGATTGTTATTATTGATTGATTTCGTTGTATTATTTGGTCTTTAAAGTCTTTAAGGTGAAAAAATTAGTTTTGCGGTTTATTTCAGATAAAAAAAATGGCATCATTAGACTTTGCAAGAGCAGATCTTGGTCTTATGGTTCTGTATTTGAACAAGGCTGAAGCAAGGGATAAAATATGCAGGGCAATACAATATGGTTCAAAGTTTGTGAGTAATGGTGAGTCAGGAACAGCCCAAAATGTCGAAAAATCAACTAGCATGGCCAGGAAAGTTTTCCGTCTATTCAAGGTTTCTAATTTCTTATAAACATTTTTCTTATATAACAATGATAAACATTGTAATTATGTGATATTTCTTGCAGTTTGTGAATGATTTGCACGGTCTTATAAGCAGAACTTCACCCGACACTCCTCTGTCTCTTGTTTTGCTAGGAAAGGTTCGAAACACATTCTTCGGGTTCTTCCTACTACTACTGCTGTTACTAACTTTGTCTTTTTTCGCAGTCTAAAAATGCTCTCTTGTCGACTTTCTTGTTTCTCGACCAAATTGTCTGGCTTGGCAGGTCAGGTATCTATAAGGTAACCAACCTACCCATGAAGCCAAAAAATTCAACTTTTTTAAACCATATCATTTTAAGAGTGTCGAAAACTCGAAATAACTTTTGGTTTCTGCTTAGAACAAGGAAAGAACAGAGCTACTTGGTAGGATTTCACTTTTCTGCTGGATGGGTTCTTCAATCTGCACCACCTTGGTCGAGGTTTGATTCTTATTTGCATCTTAATTAGTTTCCATATTTGGTTGAAACTAACTTATAATACTCAGATTGGGGAGATTGGAAGGCTATCTAGATCAATTAAGAATTTAGAGAAGGAACTGAAAGATAACAAATACAAGGTTGGTTCTAATTGAGTTATTTGAATAATCTACAAATAACCCGCCATCTTTTCATTCATCATCTCATCAATTGAAGTCATTTCACCCAAATAATCCACTTTTTCATTACCCGAACTGAACAAAGTTAGTATATTTTTTAATGCGATTGAAAAGAACACGCAATACGTGAGCAAACTGGAGCAGTCAGACGAGAGATCATTGGCGCTAGTGAAAGCAGCCATGGATATAGTAGTTGCAGTTGGGCTTCTTCAGTTGGCACCTAAGAAAGTCACTCCTCGTGTAACAGGAGCGTTTGGATTCATCACATCTCTCATTTCGTGTTACCAGGTAATTTACTTTGGCATAAAAATGTCGTAAAACATTAAATTAAAGGAACTAAATTTGATTTTTATGATCAAAACATT